>NC_053023.1:496875379-497064063 GCF_003073215.2 Triticum urartu | reverse complement strand
AAGATATGGATGATCAGATCTCCTACCATTGTAACCGACTCTATGTAACCCTAATCCTCTCCGGTGTCTATATAAACCGGAGGGTTTTAGTCCGTAGGACAACATACACATCAACAATCATACCATAGGCTAGCTTCTAGGGTTTAGCCTCTTTGATCTTGTGGTAGATCAACTCTTGTAATACCCATACCATCAATATTAATCAAGCAGGACGTAGGGTTTTACCTCCATCGAAAGGGCCCGAACCTGGGTAAAACTTCGTGTCCCCTGCCTCCTGTTACCATCCGGCCTAGACGCACAGTTCGGGACCCCCTACCCGAGATCCGCCGGTTTTGACACCGAGATTGGTGCTTTCATTGAGAGTTCCTTTGTGCCGTCGCCGTCAGGCCCGATGGCTCCTACGATCATCAATGGCGATGCAGTCCAGGGTGAGACCTTCCTCCCCGGACAGATCTTCGTCTTTGGCGGCTTCACACTACGGGCCGATTCACTTGGCCATCTAGAGCAGATCGAAAGCTACGCCCCTGGCCGTCAGGTCAGATTCGGAAGTTTAAACTATACGGCCGACATTCGCGTGGACTTGATCTTTGACGGATTCGAACCACTGCCGAGCACGCCACACTGTCACGACGAGCATGATCTAGCTCTGCCGCCGAGCAGTGCTCTGGAGGCCGCACCCGCGTCGGCTCCGACCCCTAGTTCGGAGCCGGACGCGCCGATCAAGGACGGGCGGTTGGACGCCGCCTCGGGGGCTGAGATCCCAACGGCGATCGAGCCGAACATCAGCCCCGCACTCCGCGAGACTCATGACCCTAAGGAGCCGGACTCCTCTACGGACTCCGAACCCCCCGCGCCCCTGCCAATCGGATCCGATTGGGCGCCAGTCATGGAGTTTACTACCGCGGACATCTTTCAGCACTCGCCCTTCGGCGATACTCTGAAGACACTGGAGTCTCTCTCTCTCTCTCTATCAGGAGAGCCCTGGCCGGACAACGGTCAGCAAGGTTGGGATTCGGACGATGGAGAAGTTCAAAGCCCACCAACCACCCACTTGGTAGCCACTATCGACGATTTAACCGACATGCTCGATTTCGACTCCGACGACATTGACGGTATGGACGCCGATGAAGGAGACGATAAAGAACCAGCGCCTATTGAGCCCTGGAGCGCCACCTCGTCATACGACGTATACATGGTGGACGCACCAAAAGATGATGACGAGGAGTGGAGGGACGCACAGAAGGATTGTTTCCTCGAAAAGCAGTCAAAGCGGTGACGCAAGCGCTGCCCCAAAACCTGCCTCGACAGAAATAGCGATCACACAGACCCAGCGCTGGAGCAGGGCGAACCGCTGCCGAACAACGGCAATCCGGATAATCAAACTGAACAAACAAATCCTATCAGGGATAATGGTCCGGACGACATAACGCCGGACAGGAACCCGGAGCAGCAGAATGCCCGTAAAAGGCTCATTGCCACCGCGAGGAGCCTTAAAAAGCAGAAGCGAAGGCTCCAGGCCGTGCAAGACACGCTCCAATTCAGATGGAGCAAGATACTCAACACCGTAGCAAGGTACGGCGACAATCGCCCCTCCAAAAGCTACCCAAAGCGGAAGCTACTACCCGAATTCGATGAGGAGGCCTCAGACCCCCCACAACCAAATATCAAAGCAGCCACCCGGTCGGATAAACAACCCCTCTACCACCGTAGAACGGCATGCAACGCCGCTCACAATACAACACGCGACCCATGCGAGGGCTCGCACCCAAAGGACGGTGCAACAAGATCCATCTATGGACCACGCAAGCGCGCCCCAGCATACAATGCAACACAACAAACATCCGAACAACGCGGCACACCCAGCTACAGGGGTGCCGCACACCCCCTATGTTTCACCGATGAGGTGCTGGACCATGAATTCCCAGAGGGATTCAAGCCCGTAAACATAGAGGCATACGACGGAACAACAGACCCTGGGGTCTGGATTGAGGACTATATCCTCCATATACATATGGCTCGAGGGGATAATCTCCATGCCATCAAGTACTTACCTCTCAAACTCAAAGGGCCAGCTCGTCACTGGCTCAAAGGCCTTCCCGAAAGCTCCATTGGAAGTTGGGAAGAGCTCGAAGATGCCTTTCGGGCAAACTTTCAAGGGACGTATGTCCAACCCCCGGATGCGGACGACCTGAGTCACATAACTCAACAGCCCGGAGAGTCAGCCCGAAAGCTTTGGAATAGGTTTCTTACTAAAAAGAACCAGATTGTCGACTGTCCGGACACCGAAGCCTTAGCGGCTTTCAAGCACAGCGTCCGCGACGAATGGCTCGCCAGACACCTCGGCCAAAACAAGCCGAGAACGATGGCCGCATTAACAAACCTCATGACCCGCTTTTGCGCGGGTGAGGACAGCTGGCTAGCCAGATGCAGCACCAGCGACCCCAGTACATCTGAAGTTAGAGATGGAAACGGGAAATCACGGCGCAACAGCAATAACAAACGCCGGAATAAAGAAGACATCACGAAGGGCATGGCAGTAAACGCCGGATTCAAAGTCCCTCGGTCAAACCAAAAGCCGCCCTCCAAAGGCACCAGGGATGAACTGTCCAGCCTCAACAAAATCCTGAACCAAGTATGTCAGATCCATAGTACCCCTAGCAAACCTGCTAATCATACCCACAGAGAATGTTGGGTCTTCAAGCAGTCTGGCAAGCTTAACGCCATACACAAGGGGGAGGATACACCAAGTGAAGACGAGGACGACCCTCCCAAGCAAGACAAGGGGGGACAAAAGAAATTTCCACCCGAAGTCAAAACAGTAAACGTGTTACACGTGATCAAGAGAAAAAACAATGCGGCACTCCCTGAAAAATATACCCAAGTGCCTGTCACCGCGAAGTCCCGCCACTGGTCATCCCAACCGATCACCTTCGACCATCGCGATTACGCATCAAGTACCCGGCATGCAGGATGGGCTGCCTTGGTATTAGACCCAGTAATTGGCGGATACCACTTCACACGAGTCTTGATGGATGGCGGCAGTAGCCTAAACCTAATATATCAAGATACAATCCGCGGGATGGGGTTAGACCCAACACAAATTCGCCATAGCAATACTACCTTTAAAGGAGTAACGCCAGGCCCAGGGGCTCGTTGTACGGGCTCCCTCCTACTACAAGTTATATTCGGCTCCCCCGATAACTTCCGTCGCGAGCATTTAACTTTCCACATCGCTCCATTTAAAAGTGGCTATCAAGCACTACTCGGACGCGAAGCTTTCGCTCGCTTTAATGCAATACCACACTACGCCTCCCTAACACTCAAGATGCCCGGGCCTCGTGGCATCATTTCAGTGCACAGAAGTATCAAGCGATCTCTGCGCGCCGAAGAGAGTGAGGCTGCCTCGGCAGCCGCACAATAAAGGCGCCCGGACCAGCAAAAGCATCCAATAGGTCGTCAAGACCTCAGTCACAACTAATCAAGTCCGGAGCCTCTACTCATATCGAATAAACGGTCACACCCCTATCTTTCAAAAGTACAAGGGGCTCAACGCACGCAGACGAGTGGCGATTTCTTCTTATCTTGAATTATACAAGGTTTCTTTAGAAAACTATCCTTTTGCACGACAACCTTCTCACCTAAATTCCTCTCTTTTACAAATGATCATTGTGCTACACCCGTCCAGGATACGGCACAACGGAGACACAGGCGCAGACGTGCAGCAGGGACCCGACCCAAGGATTCTTTTTAGATTAAGACCCTACGTAAACCTTTTTTACTGCCTCTTGTTGATACATATCCACTGTTGAGTAGCATGCTGACGTCTTGGCATGTGGCCACGCCAGAACAATGCACGTACCTGGACACAGGGGGCTTCTTACAAAGTCCATTCTTGTCGGGACCCAGATCCTAAGTCACACCGATCTAGCATGTAACACATCATATCACTTTGCAGCCTCACGCACGGTATTCCCACGGGTGCCACCTTACCTGGCCCGGGACCGTTTGCGCCTTTTGGCTCACATGTATGATAGTGTCGCTAGCATCCATATGACAAAGAACCCAGGCCGACATGGCTAGTCGTGAACCCAAAGCGGTGCTAACCTATGGGGACAGGCATACATGAATCACATCGAGCATGTCGGTCAACAGCATATGAATCCGGGCTGTAGCACTGGGCTAACAGGACTCCGGGGAACCCGGGCTGTAGCAGGCTAGGCAGGACTCCGGAAGTCACCGCGTGACATTTCCCCGAAGGGACAGACATAGGAACGAAGTGAAACACATGCCGGCCAGTCAAGTGTCCTAAGCAGTAGTGCTAGGCTAGCAGGACTCCGATGAGCCGGGCTGTAGCGGACTACTATGGCTCAAGGAAGCACTAGACTACATTTCCCCATAAGAGAGGCTGCCAAGGATAAACAACCAGATTGTTAGATCCCACACATAGCAATACACGTTACACGTACGCATAACATGCAAGTATGTGCTGTACAACATGGCATCACAACATAACGCAAACTCATATAGATAAAGGCCCAAAAGAGCCACATAGCATTAAGTACAAGCAAGGGTCACATGACCCATCATTCGGAGCATACAAGCAACAAGCAGAAGCATTACATGTCTGAGTACAGACAACTACAAATGAAAAAGGCTGAGGAGCCCGACTATCTACAACATCCGATCAAGATCGTAGCTGAGGTACAAGCTACTTGTCGAAGTCCACATAAACTAGTAAGACCGAAGTCTCCTCTGCAAAAACATAAATAAAGCAACATGAGTACAAAGGTACTCAGCAAGACTTACATCAGATCCTATCATACATGCATTTGTATCAAGAAGGTAATGTGGGGTTTAGTTGCAGCAAGCCAGCTTTGACTCAGTGGCTATCCTGTACTACGACTGCTGGTAACTCTTTTGAGGTGGCGCACACGAGTCCACTAATCACCACGTCATTACACTACTATGGATTCATTCCCGTCTTCCTACGAGAAGGCCATCCATAGCACTCACACTTGTCTTGAGCATTTTAGAGTATCCACTTCAAGTTGTCTATGTACCACGTAAGCATCCAAGAAGTCCATAACCGAGGACACGTCTATTCGAATAGATCATGATAACCCTGCAGGGGTGTACTTCTTCACACACGCTCTCACCACTTATCACCATGTACACGTCATGTACCTCGGCAACCTTCAAGCGGAAGCCTGGCGAGGGTGTCGGCCACGACCTCACTAACCACACAGGACTCTAGTCCAGGTTTATTGCCTATTCGGGTTCCATCCGCAAGGAGATCCGGCCGGGGTGTCGCTCACGGCCCCAAACGATGTGTGCAGGGTTCCCAAGCCCACCTCGCCGGATGGATCTACGCTTGGTACACCGTGCCACTTGTGCCTAGTCTGTCACAATCCCACCTGGCCGGGTGCCACTTGGTAGACTACTAACACTACCTAAAAACACCAGAAACTAATTGCAACTCCTGGACAAAGATCAAGTTGGTTAATAAGTCGAGAGAGCTTGGAGTGCCCGGAGCCCAATGTGTAGTAGTAGCTAGTCATTGGACAACATACACAGAACTCAGTGCTTAAGGACGGTTCCAGTGAGACAACCCACCATGTACTCCTACATGGCCTCTCACCGCTACCTTTACCAAATCGTGTTCACATGCTTTAACTCTCAGCACCAGAACATATCGTACACTCCAATTCATTCCCGATGAATCAGACCTGACACAACTCTAAGCAATAGCAGGCATGGCATGGAAGAACACAACATGGCTCAATCAACTCCTACACATGCTAGTGGGTTTTCAACTATTTACTGTGGCAATGACAGGTCATGCAGAGGAATGGGTTCAACTACCGCAGCATAAAGTAGCAGTTGATTCGCTGTTGTCCTAATGCAATAAAAGAGAGCAGGAGCGAGAGAGTGGGATCATGTCGGAATGAACAAGGGGGTTTGCTTGCCTGGTAGATCAACAGGGGGCACTGCTCCACTGATAGGTACTCTCGAACACTTTCCGGAGCAGGACCTATCGAGAAGGAACGGTGTCGGAAATCAAACACAAGCATATGCAACATTATGATGCATGAACATGGCATGAGTATGTGATGTTGTTTGAGCTAATGCAACTAGCATTCATTTGGTTAAAGTCCATTTGAACAAAGATTCAAATGCAACTCCAAAATAAGCTCTTAAATATGCCATAAGTGTGTTTTCATATATACAGCATGTATAGATGGTTTGTCATGCATGAAAATGGTACAGATGGATAGATTGAATTTTTCTGATAATTTTTCATATATAAATTATTTCAATCTGAGCTACGGTTGAATTTCTATGAATTTTTGAAGTTTATATCATTTTCTGGAATTTCCTGATTTATTTTAATACCAGAAAATGATATATTGCGTCACCATGCCGGCAGCATTGCGTCAGCAGGTCAAAGGAGCTGTCCGAGTCAAACCTGACGTGTGGGACCCACATGTCAGTGACTCAGTTAGTTAACAGGGGGTTTGTTTAGCCTAATTAGGATTAGTGGGCACCGGGCCCACTGGTCAGTGACTAACTAGGTAACTAACCTAGGTTAACTAGTGTTAATCTAATACTAACTAAATGTCAGGGGGGTGGCCCACGCGTCAGTGACACAAGGGGGAGGTCAAACTGGGCCCACCCAGTCAACGGTCAGTGGGGTCAAAGCCACCGACGGCTTGACGCCGGTGAGCCAGACGCGCGGGAGGGCCTCGGATTTCGCCCTCCGGCGACCATTTGGACGGCGGAGACCACTGGCGAGGAGCCAACACTCGTCCGCGTCATCTGGAGCAAGTGGGAGAGGCGGGGACGGCCGGAGCTCGCCGGAGCGGAGCTCGGGGCGGCGGCCGGAGCACGGGCTTCAAGCGGAAGCGGCTGTGGGGCACGGGGAGGCCACCCGAGGGGCTCTGCGGCACCCTGGTGGCACCAGGAGCACGGTGACGTGCTCGGTTGCGGCTGGCTCGGCCCCTGGCCACGGTGGCGCCATGGCCGGCGGCGAGGTGCTACGGCTTCGGTCGAAACGGCGGCTGCGGTGATCGAGAAGCAAGGGGAAAGAGGGGCAAAAGACGATGGAGCTCACAGCGGTCGCAGAGGGCGTCGAAGCGGGCTCGGGGAAGCGTTGGTTGCCGCGAATTCAATGGCGGTGATCCATGGCGGCCGAGGCCGAAGACGAGCGCGATGAGGATGCTACGGTGCATCTCGGCTTGCCTGGGTCAGTGGAGAAGACGAGGACGACGTCGCAGAGCTCGTAGACACGTCAGAGGGACGAGGCGGAGACGGTGGCCGCGGCAGCAGCGATCGGCGGCGACGAGCTCGCTCGGATGCGAGGAAAGGGAGAGATCCAGGGGAGGAGGGAGAGCGAGAGAGAGTGCGAGAGGTCCGGGGGAAGTGCGTGGCGTCGTCGGGGGCCTCCAGCAGCGAGCGGGGAAGCAGGAGGTGGCCGGCGCGTGCTCGCGCGCGTCGGGCACACGCGCGCCGTCCTCCTGGCGGGAGGTAGGCGACGACTGGCGTCACCAGTCGGCTGGGCCGGCTAGAGGAGCTGGGCCACCAGCTGGGCTGCCAGGCAGGTAAGGCCTGGTGAGCTTTCTCTATTTTGTTTTCTTTTCTATTTTCTGACCTTTGTTTTGATTTAATAAAAATACTAAATCAAGTTATTTTCTTCTGAAAATTTCTCCAGGGGCCTAAAGGATTATTCCAAAGCCCCTCACCAAAATTCAGAATTATTGGACAATATTTTATATATATATAAATATTTATCCAACGCAAATAATTACTAGATTAATTCCAAATGGCCAAATAAATATTTATGAGCTCCTAAAAATATTGGTTTGAAATTTTACCTCTGCCCAATATTTTCAGAGAGAGACATGAACATTTTCTTGGACCCTTTTGGAACAATTTTTATCTGGGTCATTTCTAGAAATGATCTCTGAGGGTTTTACGAATCCCCATTTCAAATTTAAATGAAATTTAAACGTGATGCACACATGACTAGCTAGCCTAGGTCATACCAGAACTAGGGATGTGACAACTCGGCCCCACTCAGAAGAATCTTGTCCCGAGATTCAGGAGTCGGCGGGAAGGAAGCGGGGTACTCAAGTCGAAGACGATCTTCACGCTCCCAAGTAGCTTCTCTCTCGGAATGATGAGACCACTGAACCTTGAGAAACTTGATGTTATGACGTCGGGTGACATGCTCTGCTTGATCAAGGATGCAAATAGGGTACTCTCGATAAGTGAGGTTATCTTGGAGATCAAGCGTTTCGTGGTCCACTCCACGGATGGGATCCGAGAAGCAACGCCTGAGTTGAGAAACGTGGAAGACATCATGTACTCGAGAAAGATGTGGGGGTAGTTCCAACTGGTAGGCAACCGACCAATGTAACGAGGAGCGAACTTGCCTTTGATACCGAAATGATGGGTACCCTTCAAGGGAGTAACCCGAAGATAAACCTTGTCGCCAACTTCATAAGCCACTTCCTTATGACGACGGTCATACTGGCTCTTTTGACGAGATTGGGCTGTTTTGAAATTCTCACGAATGACGCGAACTTGCTCTTCTGCCTCCTGGATCATATCTGGTCCAAAGAATTGTCTTTCACCGATTTCTGACCAGTTCAAAGGTGTTCAACATCTTCGTCCATACAGAATCTCAAAAGGAGCTTTCTTGAGGCTGGTTTGGTAGCTGCTGTTATAAGCAAACTCGGCGAAGGGAAGACACTTCTCCCAATCCATACCGAATGAGATAACACAAGCTCTAAGCATGTCTTCAAGAATCTGGTTGACCCTTTCCACCTGACCACTTGATTGAGGGTGGAAAGCGGTACTGAAGGAAAGATGGGTGCCCATGGCAGTTTGGAAACTCTCCCAGAAATGAGAAGTGAAAAGACTACCACAGTCTGAATTGATCTCTAGTGGAACACCATGAAGTGATACTATTCGAGAAATATATAAGTCAGCAAGCTGACTAGCAGTGATACTCTCTCAAACGGGTAGGAAGTGAGCCACTTTGGAAAGACGATCAATGACTACGAAGATAGCATTATTCCCTCTCTTGGTCCTGGGAAAGCCGGTGATGAAGTCCATACCAACTTTATCCCATTTCCACTCAGGAATAGCTAAAGGTTGAAGAGTGCCAGCAGGTCTCTGATGCTCTGCCTTCACGCGATGACAAACGTCACAGTTAGCAATAAATTGAGCAATTTCTCTCTTCATCCTAGTCCACCAGAACCTCTGGCATAGGTCCTGATACATCTTAGTACTACTGGGATGAATCGTGAGAGGAGATTCATGCGCCTCCTTAAGGATTAATTGTCGAAGATGTTGATTCTTGGGAACCACCAAGCGACTCTCAAAGAAAACAACACCACGATCATCTATAGAGAAACTACCACCAACTCCCTTGTTAATGTTTCTCTTGATCCGGGAAATTCCCGTATCCTGCTACTGAGCAGAGATGATTTGATCCACAAGAGTAGGTTTCGCCACCAAGGTAGAAAGGAATCCGTGAGGAGCAAGGTGGAGGTTAAGCTTACATAATTCCTCATGGAGAAGTGGTTGACCCTCCTGCAACATGAGATTGTTGCAATAGGACTTACGACTTAGCGCATCAGCCATGACATTCCCCTTACCTGGGGTGTAGGTAATCCCTAAATCATAATCTGAGATCAACTCCAACCAACGTCTTTGCCTAAGGATCAAATCTGGTTGGGTGAAGATATACTTGAGACTCTGGTGATCGGTGTAAATCTCGCAACGTTTACCGAGAAGGTAATGTCGCCATATCTTAAGTGCATAGACTACGGCTGCAAGCTCTAGATCATGTGTAGGATAATTATCCTCATGTGGATGCAACTGTCGAGATGCATAGGCAATCACATGGCGATCTTGCATAAGAATGCAACCTAGTCCCTGTCGTGAGGCATTACAATAGATAACAAAGTCCTTAGTGAAGTCCGGTGGCACAAGTATGGGAGCAGAAGTCAGGCGTCTTTTTAGTTCCTGAAAACTATGCTCACACTGTGGGGACCACTCAAACTTTTTATCTTTCTTGAGAAGTTCCGTGAGAGGTTTGGCCACTTTGGAGAAGTTCTCAACGAATCGGCGACAATAACTCGCTAGACCAAGGAAACTCCTAACTTGCTTAACTATTTCAGGCGGAGTCCAATCAAGAACGGCCTGAACTCTTTCGGGATTGATAGCAATGCCCTTACCAGAGATTACGTGGCCGAGATAGGTCACTTCTGGCAACCAAAATTCGCACTTGGAGAACTTGGCATAAAGGCGATGCTCTCTGAGTTTTTCTAACACAAGTCTAAGATGTTCGGCATGCTCTTCCTCGTTCTTCGAGTAAATAAGGATATCATCGAGGTAAACCACGACGAACTTATCTAAGTACTCCATGAAGATTGAGTTCATCAAGCGAGAGAAAGTAGCTGGAGCGTTGGTTAGACCAAAGGACATGACGGTGTACTCGTACTGACCATAACGAGTGACAAAAGCCGTCTTAGGAATATCCCCATTTCTGATCTTGATTTGGTAGTATCCTAACCTCAAATCCATCTTGGAGAAGATTGAGGATCCAGCGAGCTGATCATACAGATCGTTGATCCTGGGGAGCGGATACTTGTTCTTTATCATGACCAAATTAACGGGACGATAATCTACAACCATTCGGTCCGTACCATCCTTCTTCTTGACGAAGAGGACGGGGCAAGCCCAGGGAGAAGAACTAGGACGGATGAAACCCTTTTGCAAGGATTCATCGAGTTGTTTCTTAAGCTCGGCTAGTTCTAAGGGTGCCATATTGTAAGGTCTCCTAGAAATTGGGGCGGTTCCGGGGATAAGATCTATAACAAACTCTACATCTCTGTCAGGTGGAATACCTGGCAGTTCTTCTGGAAAGACATCCGGAAAGTCGTGGACTACCGGAATATCTTCAAGGTCAGGAAGAGGGCTGGCATTTAGATAATATAGTTGACGCCTTGCAATTTTGGTGGAGACAATGACTACCTTGCCAGAGGGGTGTGTGAGCTGAACAGACCTGGTGTAACAGTCAATCTTGGCATAATGAGCTTTCATCCAGTCCATACCCAAAATGATGTTAATATCTGAAGACTTGAGGGATATCAAGGAAGCTAGAAATACAAGTCTGTCAACATGTATTTCATTGCCATAACTTATCCTAGAAGTTTGCCACTTGGATCCAGGAGTTTGAATGAGTAGTGGGGAGGGCATATCACAAAATGACATGTCGTGCAAACGGGCATAACTTTCGGAAATGAAGGAGTGAGATGCCCCGGTATCGAATAGAACCGAAGCTGGGTGACAGTTGACAAGGAGTGTACCAAGAACGACATCTGGATCATCATGAGCGTCTTTAGCTGAGACGTGATGCACACGTCCAAGTTCAGTGGGAGCTGACTTGGCACTGATCATCTGGTGTGAAGGCTTACTACCACGGCCAACAGACTTCTCGGGCTGGGATGGAGCAACACGGGTCTGAGTGCAAATACGGGCAATGTGGCCTGGCTCTCCGCACCTGTAACAAATCTTAGAGGTAGGACGTCGACCCGCATTGACAAGTGGTCTACCAATAGGCATGGGTGTAGCATATGGTTGCACTGGGTGAGGTGCCACACAAGAAGGCCTTGGTGTATAACCGGGTGGAAGAGCGGAGTTCGGAACCCAAATCCGGCGCTTCTAAGAACTAGAACCGGAGGAAGAACCCAAATCACGGGTGTGCTTACGAGATTCCTCGTAGGTGAGTTGAGCTATCTCTGCATTAATGGCCTTGTTCACAAGAGCGTGGAATGTATTGCAACGATGCAAGTGGAGATCACGACGCGACTTGGGGTTGAGACCCTTCCGGAACCTAGCCCGCTTCTTGGCATCTGTGGACACTTCTTCTGTAGCATAGCGGGCGAGGTTCTCAAACTCTCTACTATAAGCATCAACAACCATCTTACCCTGGGTGAAACTACAGGACTCTTCTCTCTTGCGATCGATGAGAGCTTCAGGAATGTGATGCTCGTGAAAAGCCTCAGTGAAATCTCTCCAGGTAGGAATTTGACCAGCTGGAAGCATAGCCTCATAGTTCTGCCACCAGAGACTAGCAGGACCTTCCAGGTGATATGCAGCATAAGTGACCTTGTCACTTTCAGCTACGTTTGCAGAACGCAGCTTGTGTGTGATACTATGGAGCCAGTCATCTGCATCGAGTGGCTCAATGGAATGATGGAAGGTGGGTGGTTTCAGATCAATGAAATCCTGGATGGTCGCTGACTCTTTGCACCGATGTGCGGTGTTCTCCTCGATACGTGCCAACAAGCGGTTAGACTCACGCTTGTTCCTCTCCATCTCTATCATGAACTCTGCCAATGAAGGTTGGTCGGGAGGATCCTCATCATCCCTACCACCTCCGTGGTTCAGGCAACGAGCAACAGAACTTCGGTTAACTGACGACATCCTGAGAAGCGGAACCAAGGACGAGGTCAACAACAACTATAGGATGCAACATGTAGCACAAGGAAATTTAGTATCTCTCAAACTCCTAGGACAATTCCGGCAGCATAACGGCAGTAAAATGCTCAGAATGAGACATTTGCGAAAGACGGGGTAGCACCATACTCAACATCATCACTCAAGGTTCTGAGATATTACTAAACAGGCTACACCAGAGGTACTCGAACTGGGATATGACTCTGATCAACCAATCCTAAGAGACTATGGAGTAGTAACACGTGATCCTGATAGACAGAAAAGAAAGCCTAGTTCCTTAACCCCGTAGGAAAGATAGGATGACTCAGATCAGAAGAGCATGAGATATAAGGAGTAAAAAGAGCCTTACGTTCCCATCCACAATCAATTCCCTTACATAACTAAAGAATTTCTAGACTCAACTTCGACCAGGTTGGCTTGGAAATCCTACAGGCAGTCAGTCTCTGATACCAAAGTTATCGGGACCCCGATCCTAAGTCACACCGATCTAGCATGTAACACATCATATCACTTTGCGGCCTCACGCACGGTATTCCCACGGGTGCCACCTTACCTGGCTCGGGACCGTTTGCGCCTTTTGGCTCACGTATATGATAGTGTCGCTAGCATCCATATGACAAAGAACCCGGGCCGACATGGCTAGTCGTGAACCCAAAGCGGTGCTAACCTATGGGGACAGGCATACATGAATCACATCGAGCATGTCGGTCAACAGCATATGAATCTGGGCTGTAGCACTGGGCTAACAGGACTCTGGGGAACCTGGGCTGTAGCAGGCTAGGCAGGACTCCGGAATTCACCGCGTGACATTTCCCCAAAGGGACAGACACAGGAACGAAGTGAAACACATGCCGGACAATCAAGTGTCCTGAGTAGTAGTGTTGGGCTAGCAGGACTCCGGTGAGCCGGGCTGTAGCGGACTACTATGGCTCAAGGAAGCACTAGACTACATTTCCCCATAAGAGAGGCTGCCAAGGATAACCAACCAGATTGTCGGATCCCACACATAGCAATACACGTTACACGTACGCATAACATGCAAGTATGTGCTATACAACATGGCATCACAACATAACGCAAACACATATGGATAAAGGCCCAAAAGAGCCACATAGCATTAAGTACAAGCAAGGGTCACATGACCCATCATTCGGAGCATACAAGCAACAAGCAGAAGCATTACATGTCTGAGTACAGACAACTACAAATGAAAAAGGCTGAGGAGCCCGACTATCTACAACATTCGATCAAGATCGTAGCTGAGGTACAAGCTACTTGTCGAAGTCCACATAAACTAGTAAGACCGAAGTCTCCGCTGCAAAAACATAAATAAAGCAACATGAGTACAAAGGTACTCAGCAAGACTTACATCAGATCCTATCATACATGCATTTGTATCAAGAAGGTAATGTGGGGTTTAGTTGCAGCAAGCCAGCTTTGACTCAGTGGCTATCCTGTACTACGACTGCTGGTAACTCTTTTGAGGTGGCGCACACGAGTCCACTAATCACCACGTCATTACACTATTATGGATTCATTCCCGTCTTCCTACGAGAAGGCCATCCATAGCACTCACACTTGTCTTGAGCATTTTAGAGTATCCACTTCAAGTTGTCTATGTACCACGTAAGCATCCAAGAAGTCCATAACCAAGGACACAACTATTCGAATAGATCATGATAACCCTGCAGGGGTGTACTTCTTCACACACGCTCTCACCACTTATCACCATGTACACGTCATGTACCTCGACAACCTTCAAGCGGAAGCCTGGCGAGGGTGTCGGCCACGACCTGACTAACCACACAGGACTCTAGTCCAGGTTTATCGCCTATTCGGGTTCCATCCGCAAGGAGATCCGGCCGGGGTGTCGCTCACGGCCCCAAACGATGTGTGTAGGGTTCCCAAGCCCACCTCGCCGGATGGATCTACGCTTGGTACACCGTGCCACTTGTGCCTAGTCTGTCCCAAGCCCACCTTGCCGGGTGCCACTTGGTAGACTACTAACACTACCTACAAACACCAGAAACTAATTGCAACTCCTGGACAAAGATCAAGTTGGTTAATAAGTCGAGAGAGCTTGGAGTGCCCGGAGCCCAATGTGTAGTAGTAGCTAGTCATTGGACAACATACACAGAACTCAGTGCTTAAGAACGGTTCCAGTGAGACAACCCACCATGTACTCCTACATGGCCTCTCACCGCTACCTTTACCAAATCGTGTTCACACGCTTAACTCTCAGCACCAGAACATATCGTACCACTCCAATTCATTCCCGATGAATCAGACCTGACACAACTCTAAGCAATATCAGGCATGGCATGGCAAGAACACAACATGTCTCAATCAACTCCTACACATGCTAGTGGGTTTTGACTATTTACTGTGGCAATGACAGGTCATGCAAAGGAATGGGTTCAACTACCGCAGCATAAAGTAGCAGTTGATTCGCTGTTTTCCTAATGCAATAAAAAGAGCAGGAGCGAGAGAGTGGGATCATGTCGGAATGAACAAGGGGGTTTGCTTGCCTGGTAGATCAACAGGGGGCACTGCTCCACTGATAGGTACTCTCGAACACTTTCTGGAGCAGGACCTATCGAGAAGGAACGGTGTCGGAAATCAAACACAAGCATATGCAACATTATGATGCATGAACATGGCATGAGTATGTGATGTTGTTTGAGCTAATGCAACTAGCATTCATTTGGTTAAAGTCCATTTGAACTAAAGATTCAAATGCACCTTTAACATAAGCTCTTAGATATGCCATAAGTGTGTTTTCATATATACAGCATGTATAGATGGTTTGTCATGCATGAAACTGGTACAGATGGATAGATTGAATTTTTCTGATAATTTTTCATATATAAATTATTTCAATCTGAGCTACGGTTGAATTTCTATGAATTTTTGAAGTTTATATCATTTTCTGGAATTTCCTGATTTATTTTAATACCAGAAAATGATATATTGCCTCAGCATGACGGCGGCATTGTGTCAGCAGGTCAAAGGAGCTGTCCGAGTCAAACCTGACGTGTGGGATCCACACGTCAGTGACTCAGTTAGTTAACAGGGGGTTTATTTAGCCTAATTAGGATTAGTGGGCGCCGGGCCCACTGGTCAGTGACTAACTAGGTAACTAACCTAGGTTAACTAGTGTTAATCTAATACTAACTAAATGTCAGGGGGGTGGCCCACGCGTCAGTGACACAAGGGGGAGGTCAAACTGGGCCCACCCAGTCAACGGTCAGCGGGGTCAAAGCCACCGGCGGCTTGACGCCGGCGAGCCAGACGCGGCGGAGGGCCTCGGATTTCGCCCTCTGGCGACCATTTGGACGGCGGAGACCCCTGGCGAGGAGCCAGCGCTCGTCCGCGTCATCTGGAGCAAGTGGGAGAGGCAGGGACGGCCGGAGCTCACCGGAGCGGAGCTCGGGGCGGCGGCCGGAGCACGGGCTTCAAGCGGAAGCGGCTGTGGGGCACGGGGAGGCCACCCGAGGGGCTTTGCGGTACCCTGGTGGCACCAGGAGACGGTGACGTGCTCGGTTGCGGCTGGCTCGGCCCCTGGCCACGGTGGCGCCATGGCCAGCGGCGAGGTGCTACGGCTTCGGTCGAAACGGCGGCTGCGGTGATCGAGAAGCAAGGGGAAAGAGGGGCAAACGACGATGGAGCTCACAGCGGTCGCAGAGGGCGTCGAAGCGGGCTCGGGGAAGCGTTGGTTGCCGTGAATTCAACGGTGGTGATCCACGGCGGCCGAGGCCGAAGACGAGCGTGATGAGGATGCTACGGTGCGTCCCGGCTTGCCTGGGTCGGTGGAGAAGACGAGGACGACGTCGCAGAGCTCGTAGACACGTCAGAGGGACAAGGCGGAGTCGGTGGCCGCGGCAGCAGCGATCGGGGGCGACGAGCTCGCTCGGATGCGAGGAAAGGGAGAGATCCAGGGGAGGAGGGAGAGCGAGAGAGAGTGCGAGAGGTCCGGGGGAAGTGTGTGGCGTCGTCGGGGGCCTCCAGCAGCGAGCGGGGAAGCAGGAGGTGGCCGGCGCGTGCTCGCGCGCGTCGGGCACACGGGCGCCGTCCTCCTGGCAGGAGGTAAGCGACGACTGGCGTCGCCAGTCGGTTGGGCCGGCTAGAGGAGCTGGGCCGCCAGCTGGGCTGCCAGGCAGGTAATGCCAGGTGAGCTTTCTCCATTTTGTTTTCTTTTCTATTTTCTGACCTTTGTTTTGATTTAATAAAAATACTAAATCAAGTTATTTTCTTCTAAAAATTTTTGCAGGGGCCTAAAGGATTATTCCAAAGCCCCTCACCAAAATTCAGAATTATTGGACAATATTTTATATATATATAAATATTTTTCCAACGCAAATAATTACTGGATTAATTCCAAATGGCCAAAATAAATATTTATGAGCTCCTAAAAATATTGGTTTGAAATTTTATCTCTGCCCAATATTTTCAGAGAGAGACATGAACATTTTCTTGGACCCTTTTGGAGCAATTTTTATCTGGGTCATTTCTAGAAATGATCTTTGAGGGTTTTACAAATCCCTATTTCAAATTTAAATGAAATTTAAACGTGATGCACACATGACTAGCTAGCCTAGGTCATACCAGAACTAGGGATGTGACAATTCTTCAGGCCCGGTTTATACCACAAAGACCGAATACCTTAGGGAGTGTTCGGCGTCACGAGTTTGGCTCTATATGCATCAGCTCCGAATCATTGTCTTTGGTCAAATGTTGGGTTTTCCCGGCTCCTGCGTTTTGGTTCCTTACGTTCTGCTTTACCGGCTAAGGTAGCACCAGGAGAACTATTGCGATTGTGCCCTGGTTTATCCGGACGAGCACCTCAGTAGAAAAAGCCGAAAACTGACTGTCATGATCTAGCGTGAGACTGGTCAACCACTCGATGACTCATGGGAATGTTAGAACTCCTCCGCTTTAACGAAGGGCCGCTTTCCGGCCAGGCATATACGCTCCCCGGGATCGGGAGAGTGCGGAGCCACCAGGGGCTATCTAGTAGCCCCACTGTCAAACTCCTATGGCTAAGTGAAAGTGTTAAAGCATTATAGTCCGGTAGCCTTGCTCACTCCGCTATCACCTCCTTAATAGGACCAAGACGTTGGGTTAAGTGTGAACACGTGTTCCTGCAAACACCTCCGCATTATATGCGTGGGGGTTGAAGCCGACGACTGCAATCTTTCAGGTTATACTCATGTATACATAAACGGCCGCCCAGGAGGCATCACATTACTTTCAGGCAAAAGTATAAAAGTAGCCTCATAAAAATTTATAAAAGCATTTCGCTTACAATGAGATTACATGTCACTCAAACATAATATTTTTTGAGCATTGGGTCTCTATCAAACGAGTACCCTCAAGTACTTCCTCAAAGTAGTGCTCAGCAGCCCTTCGACCTATGGCCGAATCCTGCGCTGCAACAGTGGTAGCATCCATCTCTTCCCAGTACGCTTTAGCACGGGCAAAGGCCATCCGTGCGCCTTCTATGCACGCCGACCTCTTCATCGCATTTATGCGCGGCACCACATCGAGGACCTGCTGCACCAAGCTGAAATAGCTGCTCGGTTTTGACCTTCCAGGCCATAGCTGATCCACAACAGATCTCATGGAGAGTCCGGAAAACCTATTTAGTTCGGCCCATTCGGCTAATTGGTCCGTCAAGGAAAGCGGACGCTCGGGAGAAAGGAATTGCTTCCAAAACAGCTGGTCTACTTCGCGGTCCGTATGACTCTGGAAGTACTTGGCCGCATCGGCAGCGCTCGCCGCCAAATCCATATACGCATCCTCCGAACTCCACAGCCGATGCAGAGGGGCATACCGTGGATCTCCGTACTTCCTCTGCAGCATAAAGGACTTCCCGGCTACAATATCCCTGGCTTCCCGCAGCTCCTCCTTCTTAACCCTCATAGCAGAGCGGAGGTCTTTTCCCGTTATAGCAGCCTTCTCAAGGTCCGATGCCTTCACCTGGTTTTCCTTTTCAAGAGCCCGGCAACGGTCTACGACGGCTTTTAATTCTACGGCCATATTGGCCATCTTCTTCTGGCTCTCGCCATGTGCGGCCTTCTCGGCTCGCAACTCTTCGGCCGCCTTCAAAGCAGCCGCATTACCCAATCTTGCTTGTTCCTTGGCTCGGGCAAGTTCCGCCCGCAAGGCTTCAACAGTGGCAGCTCCATCTGCAGTAATAACATGTTAAAAACACTGGCATCATACTCTTCCTATTTGGCATTTACCAGACAAGGATACTTACCCCGCGCCTCGTCAAGCCTTCTGTTAACAAGCTCGATGTCGGCATCTGCCGCATCCAACCGCCGTTCTAAATGGGCAAACTGGCTCGTCCGGCTGGCCACCGGAGCTTCCATCTCCTACACATAAAGGCAGTATGGTTATTACCTGGGAATATGATCCTCTGTTCGTCATCGTTTCCGACGACAACCAGAGTCTTAGGGGCTACTATATACACAGGGCACACCTAGCATGTGCAGGACTATTACACATTCCTTTTTTACGTACCTCAAAGCCTGTCAGTAGACTCATAAAAGCTTCATGCAATCCGCTTTCGGCGGACGATATCCTCTCCATCACCATATTCATCAGCACACGGTGATCGTCTGAGATGGCCGCTCGCCCCACCAACTCCCTCAGAACGTCCGATCGCACACTAGACGGCGCCAGACTCTTTTGTCCACTCTCTTCGGGAGCCAGACACGGGGAGCCTCGGGGATCAATAGGATCACCTTCTGGCCTCTCCGAACTCGGAGAGGCCCTCCGCGACGACACTTCAGGGTCGCCCGCTTCCGGAGCGGAGGAGTCCGGAGGAGGCGTCTTGCTCTCCATCATCTCTGGAAGAAGATCCCCTGAAGACGAGCTCATTTGAGAGGGGCTAAGGCCCGAACTGCACAAATGTATGCGGTGGTTATTTTCTCAGAAGAAAGGGATGGCATATCTGTACTATTAAAGTTTTCGGGTCACTTACGACTCCCGGGAGAATTGATCCCCCCGCGGACTTTGTGCGGCAGCAGCGCCCCCCAAGGTAGGGCCCCTGGCGGAAGATTTCTTCTCCCGTTTGGAAGCTTCGGCTTCCGAATTCCCGGGCGCGGTCCTTTTCCTCTTCCGGTCGTCTTCCTTCACGGAGACGCTCGCTCCCTCGGTTAGAATAGGCAGCGTTGGGGCCCGCATCCGCCCGTATTATCCTCCACAGTGTCTTCCTTCAAGGGATCCGGGCAAGGTGCGGCCTGGAGCATCTTTTCCAATACCGGATTCTCCAGACCCTCAGGGAGGGGGGCCGAACACCGAATCAACTTCGCCTTTGCTAGCCAGTCCTGGTCGAAAAAGCATACTCTCATAAATAACCTCGTAACGAAGGAGAGATAATATGTTCGGCCGGAAGATTCCTTACCTGTTCGGCGGCGCGGTTACTATTTAGGCCCACGTCCTCGGTGAATTCCGGACACTCTACTTGAGGTCCGAAGAATAACTGATACATATCCTCGTGCGTCAGGCCGAGAAAATATTGAATGGCACGCGGACCCTCGGGATTGAACTCCCACAAGCGAAGGGGCCGACGTTTGCAAGGCTGGACTTGACGGACCAGCATAACTTGTATTACCGCGACCAAACTGAGATCTTCGTCGAAGAGATCTCGAATGCGGCTTTGTAATAAGGGCACGTCCTTGGCTGGACCCCAGCTCAGTCCTCTGCTGATCCATGACATCAGTCATGGCGGAGGGCCCAAGCGAAAAATGGGGGCAACCGCCCACTTGGCGCTTCTAGGAGTCGTGATGTAGAACCACTCCTGTTGCCACAATGCAGACACCTCTGGGATGGAACCTTTGGGCCACGGAGCTCCTGCCATATTGTGTATTGAGGCGCCTCCACACTCTGCATGTTGCCCCTCGATCATCTTCGGCTTTACTTCAAAGGTCTTGAGCCATAAACCAAAGTGGGGGGTAACCCGGAGGAAGGCCTCGCATACGACAACAAAAGTCGTGATATGCAGGAAGGAGTCCGGAGCTAGATCATGGAAGTCTAGCCCGTAATAAAACATCAAGCCCCTGACGAAAGGATCCAGTGCAAAACCTAGACCTCGGAGGAAGTGGGGGACGAACACGACGCACTCGTTGGGTTTGGGAGAGGGGATGGCCTTCCCCCGGGGAGGCAGCCGATGCGATATTTTGGCGGTCAGATACCTGGCCTCTCTCAACTTTTTGATGTCCTCTTCCGAGGTGGAGGAGGGCATCTATCGGCCTTGAAGGCTGGATCCGGACATGACTGAAGATTCGGAGCACCTGACCTGAGCTTCGGGCGTTTGAGCTTGAGGTGGGGGAAGGATTCGATTGAGCACGGGAGGGAAAAGTAGAAGCTTTGCCCCTTTATAAAGAAGGGTGGATATCAAGCGTCCTCCCCGTGTCCGTTTGGACTTGCCTATGATCTAGGAGTCCTAGAAGCGGTTGGGTTACCCACGCCCGTGTTGATGAGAATCCCATAATAAGGGGACACGATCTCTGCTTTAACAAGACATGCCAAGGAAACCACCTCGCATGACACGCTGAGGTGGGTAATTGAACGAATCAGATAAAGGCTTGGCCGTGGCGTGTCGCACCACGGAATACGTCAACAGATTAGATTTGTGGTAATATTATTATTCTCTCTATGGCAATATGTGGAAACTTATTTTACAGAGCCGGACACTATCTTTGTGTTCAAAATCTTCTATGAAGTACTTGGAGGAGGAACCCGTCTTGCAATGCCGAAGACAATTTGCGCGCCGGACCCGTCGTCATTGAAGCCTGGTTCTGGGGCTACTGAGGGAGTCCTGGATTAGGGGGTGTTCGGATAGCCGAACTATACCTTCCGTCGGACTCCCGGGCTATGAAGATACAAGATTGAAGACTCCGTCCCGCATCCGGAAGGGACTTTCCTTGGTGTGGAAGGCAAGCTTGAAGATACGGATGATCAAATCTCCTACCATTGTAACCGACTCTATGTAACCCTAACCCTCTCCGGTGTCTATATAAACTGGAGGGTTTTAGTCCATAGGACAACATACACATCAACAATCATACCATAGGCTAGCTTCTAGGGTTTAGCCTCTCTGATCTCGTGGTAGATCAACTCTTGTAATACCCATACCATCAATATTAATCAAGCAGGACGTAGGGTTTTACCTCCATAGAGAGGGCCCGAACCTGGGTAAAACTTCGTGTCCCCTGCCTCCTATTACCATCCGGCCTAGACGCACAGTTCGGGACCCCCTACCCGAGATCCGCCGGTTTTGACACCGACACCGCCCTTGCCGTTTTGAGCTGCTGGGGTTATATTAAGTCACCGGTCTTCCTGGGCCGCCAGAACTATATTGAGCCACTGGTCTGCCTGAGCCACCTCTGTCTCGATAAATGTCGTATGAACAAATCAGGTGATATCCATCTGAAAGTATATTTTGTTTTGTCAAAGAACAAATACTCCGGCTTGCGGTACTTTTTATCCAAGACAATTGTTCACCTCAGATGAGGTGTTATACTACGGGTATGGAGCGCACTGGCAATGTTCTTGTACGGGCGTTTCGTCCGTGCCATACTACCTGGTGGACGAACATGTGCAAGTCGCCGTCCTTGTGACCCAGTTTACATCAACTAACCAGGATCGTGCCCGTGATTGACTCGCCGTCTGCACGGCTTATTGCGCTTGTGATTGATTTTTCTGTCTGCAGCATTTGCAATGCCGCGGCTGACTGTACCTACCGGCTGATTTTTATGGTCGCCTTGTTCTCACAACTAGATCGACCTCCGACAAAAACCAGGTGCTATTTGCCTTATTTTTAAGCACATATTAATTCATCCGAGCAAAGCTACTTTGCCCTGTTGTATTGTATATGCAGGAAAATTATCCATCGCAAAGTGGCATTATACCGCGAAGATGGAGGCGCGCCAATATCGTTCGGCACCGGTGATCGTCGTTACTCAACGGACTCCCGCACCGGCTTACAACGTCGTGGCCGTCTCTCACGGTCGCACCGGCTTACAACATCGTGGCCGTCTCTCGCGGTCGCGCCGGCTTACAACGTCATGGTCGTCTCTCGCGACTGCACTGGTTTACAAATGCCACAGTCGACTCTCTCATCCATACCGGTTTATAACACTGCGGTCGACTCTCCCGTCCACACCGGTTTAAAACGCCGCGGTTGACAGATCTATCAGTGCCCGCGGCCGACTCGGCTGTGATTGATCTCAGTTTCACCATGGTGATCATCAAACTCTGCGGTGATAATTGCTGACCTGACGCATCAGGTGAAATCCATCCAGTATATTTTTATATTGTATGTTGCTTTTCTTTAAAAGAGCAATTGCTCTGGCTTGCAAGTTCTTCAATGCAGGATAACTTATATCGCTGCACTGTTGAATGACTCATACTGGGTTACATCATGGTCGAATATGGAGAATCTCAAGACAACTCCTTGAGTCACCTTAAGACTCGGGGGCTACGATGACATGACTTAGCAAATATCATGAGATTTAAGACCCCGGGTCATTGGAGGGAAGATAACCCGGTACTGGAGGCTACCGCCATATTGGTGAAAACTTAAAAGGCCGTCAGAAAATTTCCGATTCGAAATAAAGATTCTGGTTTAAAATCCGGTTCAAGAGACATCTCTCTCACGCAAAGCTTTGAAGCTCTCAAATCCGGTCCAAACATCCGGCTCAAGGTAAATTTGTCTCTTACAAAGCTTTCTAGCTCTTAAAATCCAGTTCAAACATCCGGCTTAAGGACAATCTGTCTCCCACAAAGTTTGGAAGCTTTCAAATCCGGTTTAAAGTTCCGGTTCAAGAAGAATTAATCTCTCACAAGATTCGAGTTCTCAGAAAAATTAAAGGTTGCCAAAGAGAACTTGCTGCCATGATGCGCGGTTCAAACATGGGTATCCTGCCTTACGGCTTACCTTATTATGGTCCTTTGGGGGCTTCCTGCTCATCGAGCATAGCTGTCGGTACCCTTTTGATCAGCGCGATGCCAAAATTTATATGGTCACTTGGGGGCTTCCTATTCAAACATAGGTCGTATTCGAACCAAAGAGAACATAGTTGTCGTAACCCTTTTGATCGGCGCAAAGCCAAACTCGATAGGGGGCTTCTTGATCGTATCTGAATCATAGCTTAACCCCTTTTGGATCCGACTTGGATCGTATTCGAATCAGGGTCATTAAAAACCTCTCAAGGTCATTTGGGGGCTTCCTGCTCAAACATAGGTCGTATTCGAACCAAAGAGAACATAGCTGTCGGTACCCTCTTGATCGGCGCAACGCCAAAGCCACCGGGGGCTACATGATCGTATCTGAATCCTAGCTTAACCCCTTTGTAATGGTTTACTGGTCGTATTCGAATCAGAAACCTCGATTTTTATTTGGTTTAAGTTTTTGCAAACAATCTTTTGGGTTTTTGATATATTTTTTTTGATCATGTCTGAAGCATATAAGTGTGGTTTCGTTTAAACCTGGCTTGGCTTTAAATGATAAGTCGCCAGCATGTGACAATCATCATATATTTGGAAGTATTGGCTTCTAAGGATTGGGTTATCACCCTTACTACACAGGTCATGTAAACCGGCAGTACAAATTAAATATCACAATGGTTATATGTGGGATATTATGATCCGCCCTGTGGTAAACCGCCAGGGGATCTTGTGATTTATTTATGTGCAGGATTTACAGAGCTATGATTTACATAAAGGATTAAGTTCTAGCCCATCATCAAAGATTGAAATTGGTGTTTCAAAAGGGTTATCAATTCTTGATTTTCTCAAAGGTTATAAGCCGCCGGGTTATAAAAATTCCGGCCTACAATGGAGGTATATTAAATCGCCATCAGCCAAGAGCCGCCGGGTATTTAAAAACTCCAGATTTACTTGTCAACAGATAAGGTACTTGAATCTTTAAATAGCCAAACTTGGCTGGATTTTCATTATTATATTGAATGATTGAGGTTTTCAAACCGGGTTATTCAAATCCTTAATAGCCAACATGGCAAGATTTTTATTATGGTTATCAGTAACTAATATTATGATTGAGGTTTTCAAAGTCGCTTCAGCGCAATGGCTAGTATTTTATCAATGGATATGATTTATTCTACAATGAAAGGAATAGTCCTGAGTCACTGCAGGCTTACGACCCGGCACTTGGGGGCTACATTATTCAGTTTGAGATTATATCAAATATGCAAGTCCCATGTCACTGCCAGCATGCACCATGGCACTTGGGGGCTAATGCAAAGACAATTTTACTGACCTTATTGAAGACCCGACTCGTCACATCATAATGAGCCAGCCCTTGGGGGCTACCAATTGCTCCTGTCAACAATTCAAGTCCCTGCTCATTATTGCATAATGACCCGGCCCTTGGGGGCTACACTGGTTGTAGTTTTTTATGAGTACAAGGCAATTACAAGTCCCAGGTTGCTGCAAGCATGACAACCTGACACTTGGGGGCTACATATATGGAGTATTCGGTATTTACTAGTGACTAAGATGAACAGCATGTATTTCTTCAAAGTGTCAGTATTTATATTGAAGCAAGTTTTAAGTCATCACTTTGTTTCTGCTCAAGACTTGGGGGCTACAGGTAATATGGATATAAGGGAGAAAATCTTCAAATTCTCAGTTTTGAGTAAACCAGATTGACCCGGCGTCACCAATAACTATGACTCGGCGTCGGCAACAATTATGACCCGGTGCTATCAATATTTATAAACCTGATATTTTGGCAATGCTAAACCGGCAAGTTCTACAAGCCGACTGAAAGTCAAATGAGTTTTTTCAAGACCAATATTTTTAATCCGGCGCTTTGGAAGCCGATTCAAGTGGATTATTTATTACAATATTTCTCTATAAGATACCAATATCTGCAAGTTGGCTCTGAAGCTGGCCTATTGACCCGGATTTCTCAAAAGAAGTATCTGGATTTTTGCATTGGCAAGGTTTGGATATATCTGTTAAAAGAGATTTTCTATAAGATCTTTGAGTATGCATCCAGGAGGAAATCACAAGGGCTTAAAGATAATCAGGTGCCGGTTCAGAAAAATATTTAACCCAGAGCACAACATATCAAGTTTGTTCTTGTGTTTATTTTACAGGATTAGTTTAACATGGATAAATCCAAATTAAACTGGGGGCTAATGTCGGGGATATACCCCGCGGTATGACCCGGCCGGAATCATGACCCGGCCGGACTTGGCGACTCACCAGAGTCCTGGCTGGAGCTTGGCGACTCACGGGTGATCCGCCCGGACATGGCGGTTTTCATGTAACCCGCCTGGACATTGTGACTCACTGGAGACCCGGCAGGCGGATCAGACAGATGACAAGGCCCAAGGCCAGCAGGCCGACTTATACTCTGGTGGGCCGGCTAAAGATGAAAGGGATGACGAATATTTCCTTTACGAGGAAGCAAGACCCGGACTTGTATTCAACTTGTAAGAAAGGATAGACTAGTCCTAGTCCTACTAGGACTCCACATGTAACCCACCCCTTCAACATATATAAGGAGGGGCAGGGCACCCTAAGAGGGACAAGATTGACAAGTTCCACAAGTTGGACAAGTTAGGTTTAGACAATAGCTCTCGAGATAGAGCACTCTTGTAACCGTGATCATCATCATCAATATCAATGAAGCAGGATGTAGGCTTTTACCTCCACCGTGAGGGGCCGAACCTGGGTAAAACACCGCGTCTCTCATCCCGCTCAACCCCTCTCAAGCTACCACATAGATGCGTTGGCCTCGCAACTAAGTCCTGACACTAAGGACATCTGCCGTGACAATTCCACGACAGAAAGGTATTAAAGCTGAAGATGTTAAGAATTTACCTCCTATTGAAGAAATACATGGTCTTAATTTACCGCCTGTTGAAGAAACATATAATCTTAATCCTTTACCTATTGAAGAAACTCATGGTCTTGATAACCCGACATAGGTAGTAAAGGTAAATTCTCTCTATAGATATGATAAAGATGTAATCCCATTTACTAAGTTTGCTAGCCCATGCTTAGATGAGTTTGATAAATTTACGGCTAAGCAAGAAGACTTTAATGCTTATTTTGGTAGACAATTGAAAAACAATTCAAATATGCTTGAACACTTGGGTGATTATATGGCCAATGTCAAAAGTGAACTTAAACTTATTAGTAAACATGCTTCTATGGTTGCCACTCAAGTAGAACAAGTACTTAAAGCTCAAAATGATTTGCTCAATGAATTGAATAGTAAAGTGTAGGATCGAAAGTATGTCTAGAGGGGGGTGATTAGACTACTTGACCAAATAAAAACTTAACCTTTTCCCAATTTTAGTTCTTGGCAGTTTTTAGCTAATTTAGGACAAGTCAAGCAATCATCACATAATTCAAGCAAGCATGCAAAGAGTATATAGGCAGCGGAAAGTAAAGCATGCAACTTGCAAGAATGTAAAGGGAAGGGTTTGGAGAATTCAAACGCAATTGGAGACACGGATGTTTTTCCCGTGGTTCGGATAGGTGGTGCTATCCTACATCCACGTTGATGGAGACTTCAACCCACGAAGGGTAACGGTTGCGCGAGTCCACACAGGGCTCCACCCAAGGGTAACGGTTGCGCGAGTCCACACAGGGCTCCACCCACGAAGGGTCCACGAAGAAGCAACCACCCACAAAGGGTCCACGAAGAAGCAACCTTGTCTATCCCACCATGGCCATCGCCCACACAGGACTTGCCTCACTAGCGGTAGATCTTCACGAAGTAGGCGATCTACTTGCCCTTACAAACTCCTTGGTTCAACTCCACAATCTTGTCGGAGGCTCCCAAGTGACACCTAGCCAATCTAGGAGACACCACTCTCCAAGAAGTAACAAATGGTGTGTAGGTAATGAACTCCTTGCTCTTGTGCTTCAAATGATAGTCTCCCCAACACTCAACTCTCTCTCATAGGATTTGGATTTGGTGGAAAGAAGGTTTGAGTGGAAAGCAACTTGGGAAGGCTAGAGATCAAGATTCATATGGTAGGAATGGAATATCTTGGTCTCAACACATGATTAGGTGGTTCTCTCTCAGAACATATGAGTTGGAATGATGTGCGTGTTCTGATGGCTCTCTCATCGAATGAGGAGGAGGTGGAGGGGTATATATAGCCTCCACACAAAATCCAACCGTTACACAGTTTTCCAATCTCGGTTGGACCGAATCAATAAGCTCGGTCGGACCGAAAATGTAAACCTAGTGACCGTTAGTGATTTTCGGTGGGACTGACATGCAACTCGGTAGGACCGATATGGTTAGGGTTTGGGCATAACGTAATCTCGGTGAGACCGATTACACAAACTCGGTGAGACCAAATTTGGTAATTAGCTAACCAGAGAGTTGGTCAGGCAAACTCGGTGGGACCGATTTGCTCTTTCGGTGACACCGAGTGGAACTCGGTGAGACCGAAAAGTTACAAAGGGGAAACACTGAGTTTACATTGCAATCTCGATGGGACCGATTCGCTCTTTCGGTGAGACCGAAAAGTTACGAAAGGGAAACAGAGAGTTTGCAACCCCATCTCGATGAGACCGAGATCCTTATCGGTAGAACCGAATTGCTAGGGTTTGGCAGTGGCTAATGACAAGTGAAACTCGGTGGTGCCGGATAGGGAGAATCGGTAGGACCGAGTTTGGCTTAGGGTTTAGGTCATATGTGGATATGGGAAAGTAGTGGAGGGTTTTTGGAGCATATCATTAAGCACATGAAGCAAGAGGCTCATTAAGCAACACCTCATCCCTCCTTGATAGTATTGGCTTTTCCTAAAGACTCAATGTGATCTTGGATCACTAAAATATAAAATGAAGAGTCTTGAGCTTTTGAGCTTGAGCCAATCCTTTGTCCTTAGCATTTTGAGGGTTCCACTTTCACATCCATGCCATGCCAATCATTGAGCTTTCCTGAAATAATCATCTTGGAATAGCATTAGCTCAATGAGCTATATGTTGTTATGAATTACCAAAACCACCTAGGGATAGTTGCACTTTCATAAAGATAATGATTATGCTGTTAGAGTGGCTACTAGAACTGGTAGAATGACTCAGGAACCTTTGTATCCTAAAGGCCACCTTAAGAGAATTGAGAAAGATTCTCAGAGAAATAATATAGATGTACCTAGTTCTTCTAAAAAGAAGAAAAAGAAAAATGATAAGACTTTGCATACTTCTAATGATCCTATTGTTGAAACACCTGAGAATCCAAATGATATTTCTATTTCTAATGCTGAAACAAAATCTGGTAATGAACCTGAAACTAATGATAATGTTAATAATAATGTTCATGATGATGCCCAACCTAGTAATGATAATGATATAGAAATTGAACCTGTTGTTGATCTTGATAACCCACAATCAAAGAATCAACGTTATGATAAAAAAAGACTTTGTTGCTAGGAAACACGGTAAAGAAAGAGAGCCATGGGTTCAGAAACCCATGACTTTTCCTCCCAAACCATCCAAGAAAAAGGATGATGAGGATTTTGAGCGCTTTGCTGAGATGATTAGACCTATCTTTTTGCGTATGCGATTAACTGATATGCTTAAAACCAATCCTTATGCTAAGTATATGAAAGATATTATTACAAATAAAAGAAAGATACCGGAAGCTCAAATTTCCACCATGCTTGCTAATTATACTTTTAAGGGTGGAATACCAAAGAAACTTGGAGTTCCAGGAATACCCTCTATACCATGCTCTATTAAAAGAAACTATGTTAAAACTGCTTTATGTGATCTTGGAGCCAGTGTTAGTGTTATGCATCTCTCTTTATATCGTAGACTTGATTTGAATAAGTTGACACCTACTGAAATATCTTTGCAAATGGATGATAAATCAACTGCTATACCTGTCGGTATTTGTGAGGATGTGCCTATTGTAGTTGCAAACGTTACTATTTTAACAGACTTTGTTATTCTTGATATTCCCGAGGATGATAGTATGTCTATTATTCTTGGAAGGCCCTTTTTGAATACTGCAGGGGCTGTTATTGATTGCGCTAAAGGCAATGTCACTTTTCATGTTAATGGTAATGAGCATACGGTACACTTTCCGAGGAAACAACCTCAAGTTCACAGTATCAATTCTATTGGAAAAATTCCATCGATTATATTTGGAGGTTTTGAATTTCCTCTTCCTACTGTCAATAAGAAATATGATATTCTTATTATTGGGGATGTGCATATCCCCGTTGAGGTAATATAGTGTTATTTGAAATTTCTCCGGTTCCATGTTATTCGGAATGAGTTCGTTAACAAGACTTGATCAACCTTGTTAGTGGATTCCTTTTGATGATCATGAGATGGATGAAACTAGAAGGCACAACCTTCTCCACCCCACTTTTACTTTCTGTTATTTATATTAAATAAAATAAAAACAAATATTTTTCTGTCTGTTATCTGATTATCCATGCAATATAAAAATACCTCGAAAATAAAAGTTCTCCAAATGCCCTGAAATTTAAATATGATTTTTTTTCTAGAATATTTGAGGATTTATGGAACTGAGAACACACCAGGGGGTCAACCACCTGCCCACGAGGGTGGAGGGCACGCCCACCCCTCTAGGGCGCGCCCCCTGCCTCGTGGGCCCATGGTGGCCCTCCTTCACTTATTCCTGTACCCACACACTTCATATTCCTCCCACAAACACGAATAACCAGCTCAAGCACGAGTTCTAGCTCATCTTGCTGCCATTTTCGATCTCCTTGCTCAAAGCACCTCTCACAAAACTGCTTGGGGAGATTGTTCCTTGGTATGTGACTCCTCCATTGGTCCAATTAGTTTTTGTTCTAGTGCTTTATTCATTGCAAATTTTTGTTGCTTAGGTGACCCTATTCTTGAGCTTGCATGTCAAATTTATATGGTCAAAAGTAGTTTTGATGCATGATATAGGCCCTAGGCACTTGTAGGAGTAGTTGCTATCAATATTATTGAGTTTGGTTTACTTTTATTTCGAAGTTAATAAAAATTTCAGAATTTTTCAGAAAATGATGAGGAGACTTTTGAGGGGCTCATCGAGCCAAAGCTCGAAGGAAAAGGCGCCAAAGCCTAAGTATAATCTGCCGCGCACCGCGGAGGTTCGGGCGTGTGAATGGCCTTCCGAGGATTTCTTGAGAGCAACCAGGATTTATGAATATTTTCATGAATTGGCTCATAATGGAGGCCTCACCTCTTTCCTCCACGACCAATGCGATCAGTATGTCTTACTCACAAATACCTTTGTGCAAAACTTTCATTTTCATTCTAGGAACTCACCACCTACAGTGGAGTTTCATTTATATGATGAGCATAAGGAGATGTCGCTTTATGATTTTTGTCGGATTTGTTTAGTCCCTTTTGAGGGCAAGACAGAAGAACCACATCATGATGATGTGGAGGGATTTATTGATACTATCACTGTAGGGGAAACAAGGAAGGTTTCCGATGCACGAATCACTAGCATACATTTTCCTATTTTACGTTACTTCGCATTATTTACTAGTCATTGCTTAATTGGTCGCGGAAACTGTGGAAACCTTAGTATCCCTGATATTATTATTTTTCTCCAAGGTTTATACAGTGATAACACTTTTAGTATTGGCGGCATTATTGCTAAACGGTTAAGTCTGAACCGTACCAAGTGCCCCATCTTTGGAGGCATCTATGCCTCACGCCTAGCTGCACACTTTAACATACCTATTAGGCATGCTGAGAAGGAAGAAAAAGTGCTGCCTCATGTTTATCTAGATTATAAAAGTATGGTGGCACATGATTTTATTGTTAAGAATAGGGAAGGAGAGCTTAAATATCAATTGTTCTTTAATAAACATCATCCTGAGACTATTACCCTGCCTGCTCCTTCTTTGTTTGATTTATCTGTAGGCACGTACCTTGTTCCGTTGAAGGCTATTCCCGCCTACCGAAACCCTGCACCAGCTGAGGAGCCAGAGCCGGAACCACAAGTTGATCCTTCACGATAGTCTAATTACCAGTGGGATCCAGAGATGATTGTCAGCCAGTGGCAAGCTGAGTCTTCCTCTTCTTCATCTCAGTACGACCCCAACTATTATTATGGATATCCGCCAGGCCAGCCATGGCCATAGACCAACTTAGGCCAAAAGCCTAAGCTTGGGGGAGTACGTATTTCTCACCGACATTACATTTATGTTCACACACTCATTGCCAGATGTCGGTGCTCATACTTTTTCATTGTATCATCGATGCTAGTTTATTTTCCTTTTTATGCTTTCTTCTTGTGTGTTTAATAAACCTTAAGAAAAACCAAAAAAATTAGTTGTAGCTTTTAATTAATTTACTTTCCATGCTTGTAGTAGTAATCAAAAAGAAAACCCAAAAAGATTTCCTGTTCTTCTTTTGCTTGTTGGGAGCTTTCCCGTGTAAATAGTTTTATTTCTTTTCTTTTCTTTGGGGTCGATAGGAGAAGACCATAATTAAATTGTTGAAGTGGCTCTTATATGCATTATTGTTGATCTGACAAAAGAGCCCATATTGCCTTGTCTTCTCATGTTTATTGAATGCCTGCAGATTCCAGCTTAGTCCAATGCACGACTATTATTATTATTCACACTATTCGGTCGTGCAAGTGAAAGGCAATTATGATGATATACGATGGACTGGCTGAGATGAGAAAAGCTGGTATGAACTCGACCTCTTTTGTTTTTGTAAATATGATTAGTTCATCGTTCCCGATTTAGCCTATTATGAATAAACATGTTTGCAATGACAACTATAGATCATAGTTTCTTGTGCCCTGCTTGATTAGCTATGAGTTATAATGGTTTACCTTGCGTGCCAACATGCTATTGAGATAGTTATGATGTGGTATGATAGGGTGGTATCATCCTCTGAATGATTTAAGTGACTTGACTTGGCACATGTTCACGCATGTAGTTGAAACAAAATCAGCATAGCCTTCATGATATTTATGTTCATGGTGGATTATATCCTCCTCATGCTTGCATTCGGTGTTGATTAATTTTAATGCATGTTCATGACTGTTGTCGCTCTCTAGTTGGTCGCTTCCCAGTCTTTTGCTAGCCTTCACTTGTACTAAGAGGGAATACTACTTGTGCATCCAAACTCCATAAACCCCAAAGTTATTCCATATGAGTCCACTATACCTACCTATATACGGTATCTACCTCCCGTTCCAAGTAAATTTGTATGTGCCAAACTCTAAACCTTCAAATAAATATCCTGTTTTGTATGCTCGAATAGCTCATGTATCAACTAGGGATGTATGTATCTTCCATGTTAGGCGGGTTATTCTCAAGAGGAGTGGACTCCGCTCCTCACTCACGAGATAAATGGCTGGTCACCGGGATGCCCAGTCCCATGCTTTATGCAAACTAAATCAAAATAATTGCAAACAAAACTCCCCCTGGGAATCTTGTTAGTTGGAGGCACTTGTTGTTTCGAGCAAGCCATGGATTGATGCTTGTTGGTGGAAGGGGGAGTATAAACTTTACCATTCTGTTTGGGAACCGCCTATAATGTGTGTAGCATGGAAGATATCGCCATCTCTTGGTTGTTATGTTGACAATGAAAGTATACCGCTCAAAATATTATTCACCTCTGTTTCAAAACCGAGCGCTGGCACCTCTACAAATCCCTGCTTCCCTCTGCGAAGGACCTATCTATTTACTTTTATGTTGAGTCATCATCCTCTTATTAAAAAGCACCAGTTGGAGAGCACCACTGTCATTTGCATTCATTACTGTTAGTTTACATTGAGTATGACTTGACTGGATCTCTTTTACCATGAATTACAATGTCTAGTCAGTCCTTGGTCTTTAAAGGTGCTCTGCATTTATGTTTTGCGGTCTCAGAAAGGGCTAGCGAGATACCATCTTGTTATATCATATTATGATTGTTTTGAGAAAGTGTTGTCATCCGAGATTTATTATTATGGCTCGCTAGTTGATTATGCTATTGATATGAGTAAACTTGAGACCTATGCGTTATTGCAAATGGTTAGTTATAATCTTTGCTGAAAACTTGAATGCTGGCTTTACATATTTACAACAACAAGAGCAAACAGAGTTTGTAAAAGTTTTTCTTTATCACTTTCAGTTTATCAACTGAATTGCTTGAGGACAAGCAAAGGTTTAAGCTTGGGGGAGTTGATACGTCTCCAACTATCTACTTTTCCAAACACTTTTTCCCTTGTTTTGGACTCAACTTGCATGATTTGAATGGAACTAACCCGGACTGACGCTGTTTTCAGCAGAATTACCATGGTGTTATTTATGTGCAGGAGCAAACGTTCTCGGAATGACCTAAAACTTCACGGAGCCCCTTTTCAGAAAATAATAAAAATACCTGCCAAAGATGAAGGCCAGGGGGCCCACCACCTTGCCACGAGGGTGGGGGGCGCGCCTACCCCCCTAGGGCGCGCCCCCTACCTCGTGGGCCCCCTGTTGCCTCTCCGACTCCAACTCCACCTCCATATATTGAGTTTCGATGAGAAAAAAATCAGAGAGAAGAAATCATCGTGTTTTACGATACGGAGCCGCCGCCAAGCCCTAAAACCTCTCGGGAGGGCTGATCTGGAGTCCGTTCGGGGCTACGGAGAGGGGAATCCGTCGCCATCGTCATCATCAACCATCCTCCATCACCAATTTCATGATGCTCACCGCCGTGCATGAGTAATTCCATCGTAGGCTTGCTGGACGGTGATGGGTTGGATGGGATCTATCATGTAATCGAGTTAGTTTTGTTAGGGTTTGATTCGGCAGCGGTGCCGGACACTTAATCCGCTCTGCCTTCGCTATCCAGCCCTGTACGAGGGACCGAAAACTCATTATGTTAAACTTATTGATTGAACATATGTTCGGGAAAATTATACTTACCGGTGTGGCCAGATTCTCACTGTCAAGGCCGATATCCTCGGTCTTCTTTGGCCACGCCTTTTGGGCCTTGAAAAGCAGCTTCCAGATGTCTTCGTGCGTTGTGCCGAAGAAGTGCTTCAAGGTCCATGGATCTTCCGGATTGAACTCCCACATGTGAGAGGGCCAAGTTGGCAGGGAATGATCCAGCAGAAGAGCGTCACCTGAATCACGTTAGTGAGACTGGTGTTTTTGCCTATCATGGTTGTGATGGCTTTTGCAGCACTAGCACTTCCGCTGTGGATCCCCACTCCCGACCCTTGGTGGTCCATGAGGTAAGCCGCATAGGGGGTCCGGATCTGAACTCAGGAGTGGCCGCCCACTTGGCATTGCGGGGTTCGGTGATGTAGAACCACTCATGCTGGCACACCTTGACAGTATCCACGAAGGCCCATGTCGGTGTCAAAACCGGCGGATCTCGCGTAGGGGGTCCCGAACTGTGCGTCTAAGGCGGATGGTAATAGGAGGCAGGGGACACGATGTTTTACCCAGGTTCGGGCCCTCTTGATGGAGGTAAAACCCTACGTCCTGCTTGATTTATTCTTGATGATATGAGTATTACAAGAGTTGATCTACCACGAGATCGGAGAGGCTAAACCCTAGAAGCTAGCCTATGGTATGATTGTCTATTGTCCTACGGACTAAAGCCCTCCGGTTTATATAGACACCGGAGAGGGTTAGGGTTACACAAGGTCGGTTACAAAGGAGAAGATATCCATATTCGTACTGCCTAGCTTGCCTTCCACGCCAAGTAGAGTCCCATCCGGACACGGGACGAAGTCTTCAATCTTGTATCTTCATAGTCTAACAATCCGGCCAAAGGATATAGTCTGGCTATCCGGAGACCCCCTAATCCAGGACTCCCTCAGTAGCCCCTGAACCAGGCATCAATGACGATGAGTCCGGCGCGCAGTATTGTCTTCGGCATTGCAAGGCGGGTTCCTCCTCCGAATACACCATGGAAGAAGTTGAATACAAGGATAGTGTCTGACCCTGCAAAATAAGTTCCACATACCACCGCAGAGAGAATAATATTTCCACAAATCTAATCTGCTGACTTTTTTTGGCAACATGACATTAAGCCATGGCCCGGTGATTATTCGAACCGTTTCCGTTAACTAGCCCTGCACATAACGCGAGGCAGTTTTTAGACACATCTTGTCAAAGCAGAGATCGTGTCCCCCTTATTACGGGATTCTCATCAATACAGGCGTGGGTAACCTAACCGCGCCATCGATTATGGCGCTTGGGGGATAAGCGAGTTTTACCAGGCTAGTGGGGATGCATAGTTTTGGCCGCCCTTATAAAGGGACAAGGTTTAACTTTTTTCTACCCACGCCTTCTTCCTCCTTGCCTATCCGTTCTTGCGCACTCGAGCTCCAACGCCCAAGTCCACCTCTTTCTCCTCAACCTCCTCCAAACATGTCCGGAGCAGGAGGCAAGTGGATGGCTTCCTCCGTTATGGAGGAACACATCAAAAAGCTGTGCGGAGCCAGATACTTAGCCGCGAATATCGCGCATCGGCTGCCCGCTGCGAGGCAAATCGTCCCTACCCCAGAACCCCATGAGAGGGTAGTTTTCCTCCACCACTTCCTCCACGGACTGGGGTTTCCCCTTCAACCATTTGTCCGCGGTCTCATGTTCTACTATGGGCTGGACTTCCATGATCTAGCCCCGAACTTCATCCTCAACATTTCGGTGTTCATCGTCGTCTGTGAGGCTTTCCTCCGCATCCGCCCCCACTTCGGCCTATGGCTAAAGACCTTCAATATCAAGCCGAAGGTGGTGCGCGTCCAACAAGCAGAATGTGGCAGAGCCATGGTGGGCAAGATGCCCAACGTTATATGGCTTGAAGGCTCCTGCGTGGAGACCATAAAGGGGTGGAAATCGGCGTGGTTCTACATCATCGAGCCGCGCGACACCAAATGGGTGACTGCCCCCGAGTTTCGATCCGGATTCCCTACACGGCTCACTTCCTGGAAAGAGAAGGGCTTGTCGTGGGGTTCATCGATGGAGCTAGACGGACTCCAGAAATGTATCCTGAACATTACAAGCTCAAGCTTGTCAACATAGTCCAGGTCTGGCTCATCCGTCGGATCCTCCCGTGCCAACAACGGGACTTCAACTTGTGGGAGTTCGACTCGGCCCAGCACCAGACTCTGAGCGAGCTCTTCGACACGACGCACAAGGACATCTGGAACGTGATGTTCAAGGGCGCCGAGGTCCCTCCCTCTCTCACCAAGGACCGTGGGCTAAGCGCGAAGCGCCGAGCGCATTCGGTGAGTTCTATACATCCGGTAGGATATTTATTTCCCCTATCTTAACCATGTGCGGGGTCTGATCTCCATGCCTTCGACAGGACTGGGTGGAGACGTCGAGGCAGATTAACTGTCCGGCCCCTCTGCCCGAAGACACTGCGGACGCTCTCCTGACAGAGATGCTGACTCCGGCTCCTTACAAGGTGCCGGAGAAGACCAAGAAGGCCAAGGGAACCCGAAAGAGCTCCCGGCGCCAGGTGTTATCGGATTCATCGTCCGATAACTCCGCGACGCACTCCTCCCCCGAAGACGAGGAGGAAGATGAAGATGTTCCCCCTCCAGTCGGGGTAGACAAGAAAAGGAAGGCCACCCCTACCGGGGGGGGGCGAAGGGTCCAAGAAGTGAAGGACTCTCCTTCCGGACTACTCCACCACCGCCGCCGAAGGCGAAGACGAGTGGCTGCTCAGGGCCAAGCCCCTGGCGAAGTCGTAAGTATCTGGATACCAGAGTAACTCATAGAATTCCTTTGTCGCACTGCTTGTCCTAACGCCGAATTATGATTGTGCAGACCGCCCCGAACCCATATCGACGTATCCTCGTCAGACGGCTCCTTGGGTTCGTCGGATATGGATAGCGATCCACTTCTGACCGCCACCTCTCCTTGCCCTACGGACAACGCCGAGGTGTTGTCTCAAGAGGCACTGGGTCGAGGGGAGACAGTCCCAAAGGCGCCTCAAAGCGACCTTCTAGACTCCGGGAGCAGGGGGAGCAAAGCCCCCGAGGGCTCCGAGTTCGGCCCTCAGCCGAACACCGCGCTGGAACCTCCAGTGGTTCCGGACTCGGGCAGGCGGCCTCCTTCCAAGAGGGGCAAGACGCCTGTGCCGGTGACCTCTGCCCATCCAGAGGCACCGGACAATCTGCTGGGAGCGCTTCGCAGCGCTTCCATTGACGAAGAGCACCGCACTATTATGAGTGCGGTGATCAAGAAGGTTCAGTCCGCTAAGAGCGGACTGACTGAAGCCTGTGCCAGCCTTCTAACAGGCTTTGAGGTAAGTATTCAAAATATAGGAAAAATATTACCGCATAGACAGTAGCCCCTGATGCTCTGTTCGGTGTTCAAAAAAGAAAAGCCGAATAGGGGTTCAAACAATATCGCAGGAGTGTAACATAAGTATGCCTATATGCGTATGCAGGCTTCGCTGCTGGCCTCTGCCGCACAGACTGCGGAGGTTGCCGCATTGAAGCAGGACCTCGAGGGGTCCAAGAAAGAGCTCGGCCTTGCCAAGAGGCAGCTCGAGGAGAACAAGGGTAAGTAATACCATGTCTATAGATATGTATGTATAAAATAAGACGCGATTGCAAAATGAGAGGATCATCGCAAATTTGCCAGGGGCCACGACCGAGGTGGCGACCCTGAAGCAAGCGCTATCTGAGGCCGAAGACAAAGCGGCCAAGGAGTGCACCGAGCGGGAAAGGCAGGAGGCACGGGTGGGCGAGGTGCAGCAAGAGCTCCAAGCTCTCGTGTCGAAGCATGAGGCGTTGGAGCGTGACTCGAAGACGCGAGAGTCCGAGCTTGCCGCGGCCCTCGAAAGCGCAAAAAATGCCATGGCTGAAGCCCAAAGAGCCCTCCAGGAGATTGAGGCGATGAAGAAAATAGCGGCGGGGAAGGCATTCCTTATTTAGAGCAAGCATGTGAAAGTAAATTACTTGTTACTTACCCGAATTCGGAGCTCTCCAGGAGCATTCGCAGATTTGCCCCGCAGCGTGTCGGATGCCGCAATGTTTTACCAGGCCGAGGAGGGAAGCTCAACGGAGAAGTTGTTCTGGGCCCAATATATTGGGACCGAACACCCGGTGCCTATGAGCGACTAGCTAAAGCAGCTGGTCGAGCTACACAAGGCGACCGAACAGGCCATGAAGGGCTTTATAGTCCGGCTGTGGCCTGGCGACGCCTTTCCGAACAGCTAGTTCGGCCTAGTGAGGCGGCTTGTGGATGCTTGCCCACGGCTGGAAGTCGTCAAGAGGTCCGTCTGCATCGAAGGTGCACGCCGGGCTTTCGCCCGTGTGAAGGTGCAATGGGCCAAGCTAGACGCTGTGAAGCTGATCAAGGAAGGGCTGCCGGAGGGCAAGGAGCATCGCCACCCCGAGATGTACTATGAGGGTGTCCTGAAGGGTGCTCGTCTCGTAGCGGACGAGTGTACGAAAGATATAATATTCAAGTAAACTTGCTCGTGTAATCCTGTAGTTATGAAAAGTTGTTCATATGCGCTATGCAACGCTTGTTTGAATTTAAAATATTACCTTTTGTTTGGCTGTTTATCAAATCTGAGAGATGGCTAGTTGTCGGCTTCTGCCCCCATGCCACGAGTGCTAGGGTGTTCGGGATAAACCTGAGCACTCTTGTTCCCATTGTTGGGTCCTTCGAGGGAGGTGCTCAGCACAACGAACAAGGCAATCGGACTATAATGTGTTATCACTCTCACTTAGCCATAGAATTCTATAATTTTAAATTTTGGCGAAGCCCCTAGTATTCAGAAGGCCAAACTCGGGGCGCGATACACGCCTTAAGCCAGACAGGGTCGACTCCTCGCTCTAAGCGGCATAAGTCTTTAGGGACTCGAAAACCTCTCGAACAGCGACCAGTCTCTCGCCATATCATGACAGTCAGTTTTAGCTTTCTCTACTAAGGTGCTTAGCCCAGCTGAACCGGGGCACAATCGCAGTAGTTCTCCCAGTGCTACCTTAGCTGATATAGCGGAACGTAAGGTACCAAAACATGGGAGCCGGGCAAACCCAACTATTGACCAAAGACATGATTCGGAGCTGATGCATATAATGCTATAAGTTGGGGGTGCCGCACTTGTGAAAGTGTTCGGACTTCTCACACCATATTGTGGGGTACTTGAGCCCCTGGTGTATTGGCCGTACCAAAGTGTACGGTTGCAAGGTGTCATTAATGAACACGCATATATATATAAGGAAGAATGCAATAATAGTCTTAATGTTATGCATTGTTTAAAAAACGTGCGTTAGAGCAAAATGATACAAGTAGTGCGATAAGCAAAAAGTAGGACTATGTCCCCTCCAAGGGCAAGCTCAGGAATGATATTAAAGCAAGTATTTCACTCATTATCGTAATCCACCTGGGAGTTCTGTGGTGTGATATAGCTTTCTGCCTCCTTGGTTGCTGCATCATGTGTTCGGCAATCATGCTGCCGGACAGGGTTTCCAGAGATTAATGTCCTGAAAGAGAGAGAAATAACAAAGCAGGAAGCCCCTAGTGCGGTTTAAGCTGCGTCTTGGAGCGTGCCGTAATCGTGCCCCCTCCCTACCTGTGCCCATGGTATTTTTAATGCGTAATTATGTACGCGAGGCACGAGTTTCGCCGTTTGGCTTGGGCCGGGGTGGGGGCCGCATTGCTATGCGAGCTCGGAACGTGCCAGGCGGTCCTGTTGCTGATTACTCCGGGTGCGCTTGAAGGTGTTCGGGCCCTTAAACACCGAACTAGTAGATTGCCTTAAGAGGCTGCTTTGCGCTTCCGCTGCGAGGGCCGCAGTGTGCTCCTCCGTTCGGAGAGAGCGCTCTGTGTTTCCATTAACTGTAATGAACCCCTAAGGTCCTGGCATCTTGAGCTTGAGGTATGCATAATGCGGTACCGCATTGAATCTCGCAAATGCGGTTCGCCCGAGCAGTGCATGATAACCACTGCGGAATGGGACTATATCGAAGATTAACTCTTCGCTTCGGAAGTTATCCAGGGATCTGAAGACCACTTCCAGTGTGACTGAGCCTGTGCAATGGGCCTCTACACCTGGTATGACGCCTTTAAAGGTCGTTTTTGTGGGTTTGATCCTTGAGGGGTCTATACCCATTTTGCGCACTATGTCCTGGTAAAGCAGGTTCAGGCTACTGCCGCCATCCATAAGGACTCGAGTGAGGTGAAATCCGTCAATGACTGGGTCTAGGACCAGTGCGGCGAATCCGCCATGATGGATACTAGTGGGGTGGTCCCTGCGATCGAAGGTGATCGGACAGGAGGACCATGGGTTGAACTTTGGGGCGACTGGCTCCAACGCATATACGTCCCTGAGCGCACACTTCCGCTCCCTCTTGGGGATGTGGGTTGCGTATATCATGTTCACCGTCCGCACTTGTGGGGGGAACCTCTTCTGTCCTCCGGTATTCGGCTGCCGGGGCTCCTCTTCGTCATCGCTATGTGGCCCTTATCTTTGTTTTCGGCAATTAACTTGCCGGCCTGCTTGAACACCCAACAATCCCTGTTGGTGTGGTTGGCTGGCTTGTCGGGGGTGCCGTGTATTTGACATGAGCGATCGAGTATACGGTCCAAAATGGACGGGCCCAGAGTGCTTCTTTTGAATGGCTTTTTCCGCTGACCGGGTTTAGAGCCTTTGAATCCAGCATTGACTATCGTATCCTCGGTATTGTCGCTGTTAATGCGGCGCTTATGTTTGTTGCGACGTGACCTGCTACTGCCGTCCTTGGTATCCGAAGTACCATGGTTCTTTGATATGTCATTACTGCGAGCCAGCCAGCTGTCTTCTCCCGCACAAAAGCGGGTCATGAGTGTCGTGAGGGCTGCCATAGATTTTGGCTTTTCCTGACCAAGGTGCCGGGCTAGCCACTCGTCGCGGATGTTGTGCTTGAAAGCTACTAGAGCCTCTGCATCCGGATAGTCGACGATTTGATTTTTCTTTGTTAGGAACCGTGTCCAGAATTGCCTGTCCGATTCCTCTGGCTGCTGAGTTATGTGGCTCAAGTCATCGGCGTCTGGTGGTCGCACATAAGTGCCCTGAAAGTTGTCGAGGAATGCGGCTTCCAGATCTTCCCAACAGCCAATGGACTCTGCTGGCAAGCTGTTGAGCCAATGCCGAGCTGGTCCTTTAAGTTTGAGTGGGAGGTATTTGATTGCGTGTAGGTCATCACCGCGGGCCATGTGGATGTGCAGGAGGAAATCCTCGATCCATACCGCAGGATCTGTCATGCCGTCGTATGATTCTATGTTTATGGGTTTGAAACCCTCTGGGATTTGATGATCCATTACTTCATCTGTGAAGCATAAGGGGTGTGCGGAACCTCTGTACTGGGCTATGTCACGACGCAGCTCCAATGAGTCTTGCTCGTTGTGTTCGACCCAGCCGGATTTACTTTTACTGTATCCGGCGTGACGTTTATCGTCTCGCATAGTGGCGCGCCCTCGTGATCCGTAGATCGATCTTGCATGTTTTTCTTTGTCCTCCAATACGTCTCGTAGGTCTGGCGTATTTCCCCATGCCTTTTTATTTGAATGGCGTCGGGGTGCAGGCTGAGCTTTTGGCTGGAATGCCTCTCTATCTCGGCCACGAGGTGACCGATCAGCCGCGTCATACGCTTCTTCCTCCAGTCGGGGTAGCAACCTGCATTTTGGCTAACTCTTGGAGGGGCATTCGAGTTTATATTCCTCGGCCGCGAGGACTTTAGTCCATCTGTCAGCTAGCAGATCTTGATCAGCTTGAAGCTGCTGCTGCTTTTTCTTTAGGCCATTTGCCGTGGCTATAAGCCGGCGCTTGAAGTGCTCTTGTTCGACGGGATCCTCTGGCACGACGAATTCGTCATCGTCGGGGATTGCCTCGTCTTCGGAGGGGGGCATGTAATTATCATCCTCCGCCTCTCCATCTGTCGCTCTCTCTGGAGGGCTGGCCTCTCCATCCTCCTATCCTAGATCGTGCTGGAGGGGATTGTTGCCATCTTCGGCACTATCCGGAGTGTTAGCATCTCCTGTGTCGGTATCACCACTTTTTCTTTGGCGGGACTTAGAGCGGCACCGCTGACGTTGGCGCTTCGGTTGCTTCTTGGAGGGGTCATCCTCCACTGTCTCGTCGCCATTGCCTTCTTTGGGTGTGTCCACCATCTATATGTCGTATGATGAGGTGGCTATCCAGTGCTCTGTGGGCAGTGGTTCCTCTTCGTCTCCCGCATCGTCGTCCATACCGTCGATGTCTTCGGAGTCGAAGTCGAGCATGTCGGTTAAGTCGTCGACAGCGGCTACTAAGTGGGTGGTGGGTGGGCAGTGAATTTCTTCGTCATCCGCATCCCAATCCTGCCGGACATAGTTCGGCCAGGATCCTCCTGACAAGGAGAGAGACCTTAATGAGTTTAGTATGTCGCCAAAGGGCAAGTGCTGAAAAATATCCGCGGAGGTAAACTCCATGATCGGCGCCCAATTGGATTCGCTAGGAACAGGCGCAGGCGGTTCGGAGTCCGTGGCCGGAGAAGGATCCGACAGTTTGACAACACGGCTCTCGTGTAGGGTAAGGTCGATGTTCGGCTCGATCGCCGCTGAGGATAAGGCCTCCATGGCGGGGTCCATCCACCCGTCCATGGACGGCGCAACTGGCTCCGAATTGAGGGTCGGAGCGGCTGCCGGTGCGATCTCCTGAACACTGTCCGATGGTAGAGCTAAATCACACTCATTGTGACCGCGTGAGGCACAAGGCAGGGGCTCGAATCCGTCGAAGGTCTAGTCTCTGCGGATATTGGCCATGTAGTTTAAGCTTCCAAACCTGACCTGGTGGCCAGGGGCGTAACTTTCGATCTGCTCCAGATGGCCAAGCGAGTTGGCCTGCAGTGCGAAGCCGCCAAACACAAAGATCTGTCCAGGGAGAAAAGTCTCACCCTGGACTGCATCGCTATCGATGATCGTAGGAGCCATCAAGGCTAACGGCGATGACACAGAGGAACTCTCAATGAAAGCACCAATGTCGGTGTCAAAACCGGCGGATCTCGGGTAGGGGGTCCCGAACTGTGTGTCTAAGGCGGATGGTAACGGGAGGCAGGGGACACGATGTTTTACCCAGGTTCGGGCCCTCTTGATGGAGGTAAAACCCTACGTCCTGCTTGATTTATTCTTGATGATATGAGTATTACAAGAGTTGATCTACCACGAGATCGGAGAGGCTAAACCCTAGAAGCTAGCCTATGGTATGATTGTCTGTTGTCCTACGGACTAAAACCCTCCGGTTTATATAGACACCGGAGAGGGTTAGGGTTACACAAGGTCGATTACAAAGGAGGAGATATCCATATCTGTACTGCCTAGCTTGCCTTCCACGCCAAGTAGAGTCCCATCCGGACATGGGAAGAAGTCTTCCATCTTGTATCTTCATAGTCTAACAATCCGGCCAAAGGATATAGTCCAGCTGTCCGGAGACCCCCTAATCCAGGACTCCCTCAGCCCCCTTAGGCCAAACGGTGTTGGGGAGCTTGCTCACCATGGCGCCGCCGCAGTCCGCATGCTGCCCGTCGACCACCTTCGGCTTCAGATTGAAGACCTTGAGCCAGAGGCCGAAGTGTGGAGGGATGCGGAGTAGCGCCTCACACACGATGATGAACACTGAGATGTGGAGGAAAGAATTCAGGGCTAGATCATGGAAATCTAACCCATAGTAGAACATAAGGCCCCGAACGAAGGGGTGGAGGGGAAACCCTAGCCCACGGAGGAAGTGGGGGATGAATACAACCCTTTCACCAGGCTCCGGAGTGGGGATGACTTGGTCCTTGGCAGGGAGCCTGTGCACGATATCCGTAGACAGGTATCCTGCCTCCCGGAGCTCCTTGACGTCCTTCTCGGTGACGGAGGAGGCCTCCCACTTGCCCTTTGAGCTAGATCCTGACATGGCTAGGGAAGCTAGAGGCGGTGGGATAAATAGAAGATTGAGCGCTGGAGCTTGAGGATGGGAAAGCATGAGAAGGAAGAAGGCGTGGGGAAAAAGAGGGATCTTTATCCTCTTATACAGGTAGTGAATATCAACCCCCCTCAAGCCTTAAAACTCACCTGTTCTCGAGGGGTTGTGCGAATGGCACAGTTGAATTACCCAGAGACCGTATTGATGAGGATTCCGTAATGGGCGGGCACGATATCTGTTTTGACAAGACATGCCAATAGAGGCTGTGCCGTGAAACGCGAAGCGGGAGGTGTAAAAATGGTTTGGAATATTAAGAGGCCGGACATGACATTTCGCCAAAAAAATTGTCAGTGGAAAGGCATTATTTTGTTTGGTATCTTACCTTGGTGGCTAAGGGTTGCAACAATTATACAGAGCCGGATATAGTTCTTTTATTCAGAAGATTGCTTTCTACTCAGGAGGAGGAACCTGCCTTGCAATGCCGAAGAAAACCTATGTGCCGAACATATCATCATTGAAAACTGGTTCAGGGGCTACTGAGGGAGTCCTGGATTAGGGGGTCCTCGGGTGTCCGGGCTATGTGACATGGGCCGGACTGATGGGCCATGAAGATACAAGGCAGAAGACCTTCCCCCATGTCCGGGTAGGACTCTCCTATGCATGGATGGCAAGATTGCTGTCCAGATATGTAATTTCCTTCCTTTGTAAACTGACTCCGTACAATCCTAGGCCCCACCGGTGTGTATATAAACAAGAGGGTTTAGTCCATAGAGGCTATCAGAATTCATAGAGGCTAGACAACTAGGGTTTAGCCATTACGATCTCGAGGTAGACCAACTCCTGTAACCCTTATACTTATCAATACAATCAAGCAGGACGTAAGGTTTTACCTCCATTAAGAGGGCCCAAATCTAGGTAAACATCGTGTTCCCCCTGTCCCTTGTTACCTTCGATCCTCAGACATACAGTTCGGTACCCCCTACCTGAGATCGGCCGGTTTTGACACCGATAGCCATATTCATCGACATGCAAGTCGTGATAATCTATACAAAACATGATCATCAAATATATCTCATCATGTCTTTGGCCATATCATATCACAACATACCCTGCAAAAATAAGTTAGACGTCCTCTAATTGTTGTTGCATGTTTTACGTGGCTGCTATGTTGGGGAACGTAGCAGAAATTCAAAATTTTCCTACGTGTCACCAAGATCTATCTATGGAGAAACCAGCAACGAGGGGAAGGAGAGTGCATCTACATACCCTTGTAGATCGCTAAGCGGAAGCGTTCAAGAGAACGGGGTTGAAGGAGTCGTACTCGTCGTGATCCAAATCACCGGAGATCCTAGTGCCGAACGGACGGCACCTCCGAGTTCAACACACGTACAGCCCGGTGACGTCTCCCATGCCTTGATCCAGCAAGGAGAGAGGGAGAGGTTGAGGAAGACTCCATCCAGCAGCAGCACAACAGCGTGGTGGTGGTGGAGGAGCGTGGTACTCCAGCAGGGCTTCGCCAAGCACCGCAAGAGACGAGGAGGGAGAGGGGTAGGGCTGCGCCAAGAAGGAGAGGAACTCGTGTGTCTTGGGCAGCCCAAACCTCAAGTATATATAGGGGAAGGGGAGGGGCTGCGCCCCCACCTAGGGTTCCCTCCCTAGGGGTGGCGGCAGCCCCCAGATCCCATCTGGGTGGCGGCCAGGTGGAGGGGAGAGGGAGGCGAACCAGGCATGGGCCCTAAGGCCCATCTGCCCTTAGGGTTTGCCCCCCCTCCTCCCCTTAGGCGCCTTGGGCCCTTGTGGGGGCGCACCAGCCCACCTGGGGCTGGTCCCCTCCCACACTTGGCCCATGCAGCCCTCCGGGGCTTGTGTCCCCACTTGGTGGACCCCCGGGACCCTCCCGGTGGTCCCGGTACGTTACCGATAAAACCCGAAACTTTTCCGGTGACCAAAACAGGACTTCCCATATATAAATCTTTACCTCCGGACCATTCCAGAACTCCTCGTGACGTCCGAGATCTCATCCGGGACTCCGAACAACATTCGGTAACCACATACAAACTTCCTTTATAACCCTAGCGTCATCGAACCATAAGTGTGTAGACCCTACGGGTTTGGGAACCATGCAGACATGACCGAGACGTTCTCCAGTCAATAACCAATAGCGGGATCTAGATACCCATGTTGGTTCCCACATGTTCCACGATGATCTCATCGGATGAACCACGATATCGAGGATTCGATCAATCCCGTATACAATTCCCTTTGTCTAGCGGTATTGTACTTGCCCGAGATTTGATCGTCGGTATCCCGATACCTTGTTCAATCGCGTTACCGGCAAGTCTCTTTTACTCATTCCGTAACACATCATCCCGTGATCAACTCCTTGATCACATTGTGCACATTATGATGATGTCCTACCGAGTGGGCCCAGAGATACCTCTCCATTTACACGGAGTGACAAATCCCAGTCTCGATTCGTGCCAACCCAACAGACACTTTCGGAGATACCTGTAGTGTACCTTTATAGCCACCCAGTTACGTTGTGATGTTTGGCAACACCCAAAGCACTCCTACGGTATCCGGGAGTTGCACAATCTCATGGTCTAAGGAAATGATACTTGACATTAGAAAAGCTTTAGCATACGAACTACACGATCTGTGCTATGCTTAGGATTGGGTCTTGTCCATCACATCATTCTTCTAATGATGTGATCCCGTTATCAATGACATCCAATATCCATGGTCAGGAAACCGTAACCATCTATTGATCAACGAGCTAGTCAACTAGAGGCTTACTAGGGACATGGTGTTGTCTATGTATCCACACATGTATCTGAGTTTCCTATCAATACAATTCTAGCATGGATAATAAACGATTATCATGAACAAGGAAATATAATAATAACCAATTTATTATTGCCCAATTTATTATTGCCTCTAGGGCATATTTCCAACAGTCTCCCACTTGCACTAGAGTCAATAATCTAGTTCACATCGCCATGTGATTAACACTCACAGGTCACATCGCCATGTGACCAACATCCAAAGAGTTTACTAGTGTCACTAAACTAGTTCACATCATCATGTGATTAAGACTCAATGAGTTCTGGGGTTTGATCATGTTTTGCTTGTGAGAGAGGTTTCAGTCAACGGGTCTGCAACATTCAGATCCGTATGTACTTCGCAAATTTCTATGTCATCTTGTAGATGCAACTACTACACTACATTTGGAGCCATTTCAAATAACTGTTCTACTTGGAGCTATTCTAAATTGTTGCTCCATTATACGTATCCGGTATCTCTACTCAGAGCTATCCGGATAGGTGTTAAGCTTGCATCGATGTAACTCTTTACGTCGAACTCTTTATCACCTCCATAACTGAGAAACATATCCTTATTCCTCTAAGGATAATTTAGACCGCTATCTGGTGATCTACTCCTAGATTACCTTTGTACCCTCTTGCCAGATATGTGGCAAGTCACACATGAGGTGCGGTACTCAGCATGGCATACCGTATAGAGCCTATGACAAAAGCATAGGGGACGACCTTCGTCCTTCCTCTTTCTTCTGCCGTGGTCGAGCTTTAAGTCTTAACTTCATACCTTACAACTCAGGCAAGAACTCCTTCTTTGACTGATCCATCTTGAACACCTTCAAGATCATGTCAAGGTATGTGCTCATTTGAAAGTACCATTAAGCGTTTTGATCTATCCTTATAGATCTTGATGCTCAATGTTCAAGTAGCTTAATCCAGGCTTTCCATTGAAAAACACTTTCCAAATAACCCTATATGCTTTCCAAAAATTCTACGTCATTTCTGATCAACAATATGTCAACAACATATATTCATCAAAAATTCTATAGTGCTCCCACTCACTTCTTTGGAAATACAAGTTTCTCATAAACTTTGTATAAACCCAAAATCTTTGATCATCTCATCAAAGCGTACATTCCAACTCCGAGATGCTTACTCCAGTCCTTAGAAGGATTGCTGGAGCTTTGCATACTTGTTAGCATATTTCAGGATTGACAAAACCTTCCGGTTGTATCACATACAACCTTTCCTCAAGAAAATCATCGAGGAAACAATGTTTTGACATCCTATCTGCAAGATTTCATAAATAATGCAGTAATCGCTAATATAATTCCAACAGACTCTTAGCATCGCTATGAGTGACAAAGTCTCATCGTAGTCAACTCCTTGAACTTGTCGGAAAACATCTTAACGACAGGTCGAGCTTTCTTAATGGTGATACTTACCATCATTGTCTGTCTTCCTTTTAAAATCCAAATGTACCTAACAGCCTTACGACCATCAAGTAGTTCTTCCAAAGTCTACACTTTGTTTTCATATATGGATCCTATCTCAGATTATATGGCCTCGAGCCATTTTGGAATCCAGGCCCACCATCGCTTCTCCATAGCTCGTAGGTTCATTGTTGTCTAGCAACATGACTTCCAAGACAGGATCACGTACCACTCTGAAGTAGTACGCATCCTTGTCATCCCACGAGGTTTGGTAGTGACTTGATCTGAAGTTTCATGATCACTATCATAAGCTTCCACTTCAATTGGTGTAGGTGCCACAGGAACAACTTCCTGTGCCCTGCCACACACTAGTTGAAGAGACGGTTCAATAACCTCATCAAGTCTCCACCATCCTCCCACTCAATTCTTTCGAGAGAAACTTTTCCTCGAGAAAGGACCCAATTCTAGAAACAATCCCCTATTGCTTTCGGATCTGAGACAGGAGGTATACCCAAATGTTTTGGGTGTCCTATGAAGATGCATTTATCCGCTTTGGGTTCGAGCTTATCAGCCTGAAAATTTTCCACATAAGCATCGCAGCCCCAAACTTTTAAGAAATGACAGCTTAGGTTTCTCTAAACCATACGGTGTCATCTCATCGGAATTACGTGGTGCCCTATTTAAAGTGAATGTGGTTGTCTCTAATGCCTAACCCATAAACTATCGTGGTAATTCGATAAGAGACATCATGGTATGCATCATATCCGATAGGGTGCAGTTATGATGTTCGGACACACCATCACACTATGGTGTTCCAGGCTGTATTAGTTGTGAAACAATTTCCACAATGTCTTAATTCTGTGCCAAACTCGTAATTCAGATATTCATCTCTATGATCATATCATAGATCTTTTATCCTCTTGTCACGACGATCTTTCAACTTCACCCTAAAATTACTTGAACCTTTCAATAATTCAGACTCGTGATTCATCAAGTAAATATACTCAACATCTACTCAAATCATCTGTGAAGTAAGAACATAACGATATCCACTACACGCCTCAGCACTCATTGGACTGCACACATCAAAATGTATTACTTCCAACAAGTTGCTTTCTAGTTCCATTTTACTGAAAACGAGGCTTTTAGTCATCTTGCCCATGTGGTATGATTTGCATGTCTCAAGTGATTCAAAATCAGGTGAGTCCAAACGGTCCATTTGCATGGAGTTTCTTCATGCATATACACCAATAGACATGGTTTGCATGTCTCAAACTTTTCAAAACGAGTGAGCCCAAAGATCCATCAACATGGAGCTTCTTCATGCATTTTATACCGATATGACTTACATGCCAGTGCCACAAGTAGGTGGTACTATCTTATATCTTTTGGCATGAACATGTGTATCACTATGATCGAGATTCAATAAACCATTCATTTTAGGTGCAAGACCATTGAAGGTATTATTCAAATAAATAGAGTAACCATTATTCTCCTTAAATGAATAACCGTATTGCGATAGACATAATCCAATCATGTCTATGCTCAACGCAAACACCAATCTCGATGGTAGAGGGAGCGTGCGATGCTTGATCACATCAAGCTTGGAAAAACTTCCAACACATAATGCCAGCTAACCTTTAGCTAGTCTCCGTTTATTCCGCAGCCTTTTATTTCGAGTTTACTAACATTTAGCAACCAAACCGGTATCTAATACCATGGTGCTACTAGGAGTACTAGTAAAGTACACATTAACACAATGTATATCCAATATACTTCTATCGACCTTGCCAGCCTTCTCATCTACCAAGTATCTAGGCTAATTCTGCTGCAGTGGTTGTTCCCCTTATTACAGAAGCACTTAGTCTCGGGTTTGGGTTCAACCTTGGGTTTCTTCACTAAAGCAGCAGCTGATTTGCTGTTTCATGAAGTATCCCTTCTTGCCCTTGCCCTTCTTGAAACTACTGGTTCAACCATCAACAATTGATGCTCCTTCTAGATTTCTACTTTTGTGGTTTCAAACATCGCGAATATCTCAAGGATCATCATATATGTCCCTGATATATTATAGTTCATCACGAAGCTCTAGCAGCTTGGTGGTAATGAGTTCGGAGAAACATCACTGTCTCATCTGGAAGATCAACTCCCACTCGATTCAAATGATTGTTGTACTCAGACAATCTGAGCACAAGCTCAACAATTGAGCTTTTCTCCCTTAGTTTGCAGGCTAAGAAAATTGTCGGAGGTCTTATACCTCTTGACATGGGCACGAGCCTGAAATCCCAATTTCAGCCCTCGAAACATCTCATATGTTTCGTGACGTTTCAAAACGTCTTCGGTGACTCAACTCTAAACCTTTTAACTGAACTATCACGTAGTTATCAAAATGTGTATGTCAGATGTTCGCAACATCCACAGACGACGTTCGAGGTTCAGCACACTGAGCGGTGCATGAAGGACACAAGCCTTCTATGAAGCAATGAGGACAATACTCAGTTTACGGACCTAGTCCGCATAATTGCTACTATCAACTTTCAACTAAATTTTCTCCAGGAACATATCTAAACAGTAGAACTGAAGCGCGAGCTATGACATAATTTGCGAAGACCTTTTGACTATGTTCAGGATAATTAAGTTCACCTTATGAACTCCCACTCAGATAGACATCCCTCTAGTCATCTAAGTTATTACATGATCCGAGTCAACTAGGCCGTGTCCGATCATCACGTGAGACGGACTAGTCATCATCGGTGAACATCTTCATGTTGATCGTATCTACCATACGACTCATGCTCGACCTTTCGGTCTCTTGTGTTCCGAGGCCATGTCTGTACATGCTAGGCTCGTCAAGTCAACCTAAGTGTTTCACGTGTGTAAATCTGTCTTACACCCATTGTATGTGAACGTTAGAATCTATCACACCCGATCATCACGTGGTGCTTCGAAACGACGAACTTTCGCAACGGTGCACAGTTAGGGGGAACACTTTCTTGAAATTTTAATGAGGGATCATCTTATTTACTACCGTTGTTCTAAGCAAATAAGATGCATAAACATGATAAACATCACATGCAATCAAATAATAGTGACATGATATGGCCAATATCATATAGCTCCTTTGATCTCCATCTTGGGGCTCCATGATCATCTTGTCACCGGCATGACACCATGATCTCCATCATCATGATCTCCATCATCATGTCTCCATGAAGTTGTCTCGCCAACTTATTACTTCTACTACTATGGCTACCGGTTAGCAATAAAGTAAAGTAATTACATGGCGTTGTTCAATGACACACAGGTCATACAATAAATAAAGACAACTCCTATGGCTCCTGTCGGTTGTCATACTCATCGACATGCAAGTCGTGATTCCTATTACAAGAACATGATCAATCTCATACATCACATATCATTCATCACATTCTTCTTGGCCATATCACATCACATAGCATACCCTACAAAAACAAGTTAGACGTCCTCTAATTGTTGTTTGCATGTTTTACGTGGCTGCTATGGGTTTCTAGCAAGAACATTTCTTACCTACGCAAAACCACAACGTGATATGCCAATTGCTATTTACCCTTCATAAGGACCCTTTTCATCGAATCCGTTCCGACTAAAGTGGGAGAGACTGGCACCCGCTAGCCACCTTATGCAACTAGTGCATGTCAGTCGGTGGAACCTGTCTCACGTAAGAGTACGTGTAAGGTCGGTCCGGGCAGCTTCATCCCACAATACCATCGAAACAAGATTGTACTAGTAACGGTAAGCATATTGAACAAAATCAACGCCCACAACTACTTTTGTGTTCTACTCGTGCATAGAATCTACGCAATAGACCTAGCTCATATGCCACTGTTGGGGAACGTAGCAGAAATTCAAAATTTTCCTACGTGTCACCAAGATCTATCTATGGAGAAACCAGCAACGAGGGGAAGGAGAGTGCATCTACATACCCTTGTAGATCGCTAAGCGGAAGCGTTCAAGAGAACGGGGTTGAAGGAGTCGTACTCGTCGTGATCCAAATCACCGGAGATCCTAGTGCCGAACGGACGGCACCTCCACGTTCAACACACGTACAGCCCGGTGACGTCTCCCATGCCTTGATCCAGCAAGGAGAGAGGGAGAGGTTGAGGAAGACTCCATCCAGCAGCAGCACAACGGCGTGGTGGTGGTGGAGGAGCGTGGTACTCCAGCAGGGCTTCGCCAAGCACCGCAAGAGACGAGGAGGGAGAGGGGTAGGGCCGCGCCAAGAAGGAGAGGAACTCGTGTGTCTTGGGCAGCCCAAACCTCAAGTATATATAGGGGAAGGGGAGGGGCTGCGCCCCCACCTAGGGTTCCCTCCCTAGGGGTGGCGGCAGCCCCCAGATCCCATCTGGGTGGCGGCCAGGTGAAGGGGAGAGGGAGGCGCACCAGGCATGGGCCCTAAGGCCCATCTGCCCTTAGGGTTTGCCCCCCCCTCCTCCCCTTAGGCGCCTTGGGCCCTTGTGGGGGGCGCACCAACCCACCTGGGGCTGGTCCCCTCCCACACTTGGCCCATGCAGCCCTCCGGGGCTTGTGGCCCCACTTGGTGGACCCCCGGGACCCTCCTGGTGGTCCCGGTACATTACCGATAAAACCCGAAACTTTTCCGGTGACCAAAACAGGACTTCCCATATATAAATATTTACCTCCGGACCATTCCGGAACTCCTCATGACGTCCGGGATCTCATCCAGGACTCCGAACAACATACGGTAACCACATACAAACTTCCGTTATAACCCTACCGTCATCGAACCTTAAGAGTGTAGACCCTACGGGTTCGGGAACCATGCAGACATGACCGAGACGTTCTCCGGTCAATAACCAACAGCGGGATCTGGATACCCATGTTGGTTCCTGTTGGGGAACGTAGTAATTTCAAAAAAAAATCCTACACACACGCAAGATCATGGTGATGCATAGCAACGAGAGGGGAGAGTGTGATCTACGTACCCTTGTAGATCGACAACGGAAGCGTTTGGTTGATGTAGTCGTACGTCTCCACGGCCCGACCGATCAAGCACCGAAACTACGGCACCTTCGAGTTCTAGCACACGTTCAGCTCGATGAAGATCCCCGGACTCCGATCCAGCAAAGTGTTCCGTCAGCACGACGGCGTGGTGACGATCTTGATGCACTACCGTCGCAGGGCTTTGCCTAAGCACCGCTACAATATTATCGAGGACTATGGTGGAAGGGGGCACCGCACACGGCTAAGAATATGATCACGTGGATCAACTTGTGTGTCAAGGGGTGCCCCCTGCCCCCGTATATAAAGGAGCAAGGGGAGGAGGCCGGTCGGCCCTATAGGCACGCCAAGGAGGAGTCCTCCTAGTAGGAGTAGGACTCCTACTAGGAGGGGGAAAGAAGTGGGGAGGGAGAGGGAAAGGGGGGCGCCGCCCCCCCTCTCCTAGTCCAATTCGGACCAGCGGGGGAGGAGGCGCGCGGCCCACCTTTGGCTGCCCCTCTCTCTTTCCACTAAGGCCCATATGGCCCATTACTTCTCCTGGGGGGGTTCCGGTAACCCTCCGGCTCTCCGGTTTTCTCCAAAATCACCCGGAACACTTCCGGTGTCCGAATATAGCCGTCCAATATATCAATCTTTATGTCTCGACCATTTCGAGACTCCTCGTCATGTCCGTGATCACATCCGGGACTCCGAACTAACTTCGGTACATCAAAACTCATAAACTCATAATATAATTGTCATCGAAACCTTAAGCGTGCGGACCCTACGGGTTCGAGAACAATGTAGACATGACCGAGACACGTCTCCGGTCAATAACCAATAGCGGAACCTGGATGCTCATATTGGCTCCTACATATTCTACGAAGATCTTTATCGGTCAGGCCGCATAACAACATACATTGTTCCCTTTGTCATCGGTATGTTACTTGCCCGAGATTCGATCGTCGGTATCTCAATACCTAGTTCAATCTCGTTACCGGCAAGTCTCTTTACTCGTTCCATAATACATCATCTCACAACTAACTCATTAGTTGCAATGCTTGCAAGGCTTATGTGATGTGCATTACCGAGAGGGCCCAGAGATACCTCTCCGACAATCGGAGTGACAAATCCTAATATCGAAATACGCCAACCCAACATGTACCTTTGGAGACACCTGTAGAGCTCCTTTATAATCACCCAGTTACGTTGTGACGTTTGGTAGCACACAAAGTGTTCCTCCGGCAAACGGGAGTTGCATAATCTCATAGTCATAGGAACATGTATAAGTCATGAAGAAAGCAATAGCAACATACTAAACGATCGGGTGCTAAGCTAATGGAATGGGTCATGTCAATCAGATCATTCATCTAATGATGTGATCCTGTTAATCAAATGACAACTCTTTGTCCATGGTTAGGAAACATAACCATCTTTGATTAACAAGCTAGTCTAGTAGAGGCATACTAGTGACACTCTGTTTGTCTATGTATTCACACATGTATTATGTTTCCGGTTAATACAATTTTAGCATGAATAATAAACTTTTATCATGATATGTAAGGAAATAAATAATAACTTTATTATTGCCTCTAGGGCATATTTCCTTCACTCTCCCACTTGCACTAGAGTCAATAATCTAGATTACACAGTAATGATTCTAACACCCATGGAGCCTTGGTGCTGATCATGTTTTGCTCGTGGAAGAGGCTTAGTCAACGGGTCTGCTACATTCAGATCCATATGTATCTTGAAAATCTCTATGTCTCCCACCTAGACTAGATCCCGGATGGAAATGAAGCGTCTCTTGATGTGCTTGGTTCTCTTGTGAAATCTGGATTCCTTTGCCAAGGCAATTGCACCAGTATTGTCACAAAAGATTTTCATTGAACCCGATGCACTAGGTATGACACCTAGATCGGATATGAACTCCTTCATCCAGACTCCTTCATTCGCTCCTTCCGAAGCAGCTATGTATTCCGCTTCACACGTAGATCCCTCCACGACGCTCTGTTTAGAACTGCACCAACTGACAGCTCCACCGTTTAATGTAAACACGTATCCGGTTTGCGATTTTGAATCGTCCAGATCAGTGTCAAAGCTTGCATCAACGTAACCGTTTACGATGAGCTCTTTGTCACCTCCATATACGAGAAACATATCCTTAGTCCTTTTCAGGTATTTCAGGATGTTCTTGACCGTTGTCCAGTGATCCACTCCTGGATTACTTTGGTACCTCCCTGCTAGACTTATAGCAAGGCACACATCAGGTCTGGTACACAGCATTGCATACATGATAGAGCCTATGGCTGACGCATAGGGAACATCTTTCATTTTCTCTCTATCTTCTGCAGTGGTCGGGCATTGAGTCTGACTCAACTTCACACCTTGTAACACAGGCAAGAACCCTTTCTTTGCTTGATCCATTTTGAACTTCTTCAAAATCTTGTCAAGGTATGTGCTTTGTGAAAGTCCAATTAAGCGTCTTGATCTATCTCTATAGATCGTTATGCCTAATATGTAAGCAGTTTTACCGAGGTCTTTCATTGAAAAACTCTTATTCAAGTATCCCTTTATGCTATCCAGAAATTCTATATCATTTCCAATCAGTAATATGTCATCCACATATAATATCAGAAATGCTACAGAGCTCCCACTCACTTTCTTGTAAATACAGGCTTCTCCAAAGGTCTGTATAAAACCAAATGCTTTGATCACACTATCAAAGCGTTTATTCCAACTCCGAGAGGCTTGCACCAGTCCATAAATGGATCGCTGGAGCTTGCACACTTTGTTAGCTCCCTTTGGATCGACAAAACCTTCCGGTTGCATCATATACAACTCTTCTTCCAGAAATCCATTTAGGAATGCAGTTTTGACATCCATCTGCCAAATTTCATAATCATAAAATGCGGCAATTGCTAACATGATTCGGACAGACTTAAGCATCGCTACGGGTCAGAAGGTCTCATCGTAGTCAACCCCTTGAACTTGTCGAAAACCTTTTGCGACAAGTCGAGCTTTGTAGACAGTAATATTACCGTCAGCGTCAGTCTTCTTCTTGAAGATCCATTTATTCTCAATTGCTTGCCGATCATCGGGCAAGTCAACCAAAGTCCATACTTTGTTCTCATACATGGATCCCATCTCAGATTTCATGGCTTCAAGCCATTTTTCAGAATCTGGGCTCACCATCGCTTCTTCATAGTTCGTAGGTTCATCATGATCTAGTAGCATGACTTCCAGAACAGGATTACCGTACCACTCTGGCGCGGATCTTACTCTGGTTGATCTACGGGGTTCAGTAGTATCTTGTTTTGAAGTTTCATGATCATTATCATTAGCTTCCTCACTAATTGGTGTAGGTGTCGCAGAAACAGGTTTCTGTGATGTACTACTTTCCAATAAGGGAGCAGGTACAGTTACCTCGTCAAGTTCTACTTTCCTCCCACTCACTTCTTTCGAGAGAAACTCCTTCTCGAGAAAGGATCCATTCTTAGCAATGAATGTCTTGCCTTCGGATCTGTGATAGAAGGTGTACCCAACAGTCTCCTTTGGGTATCCTATGAAGACACATTTCTCCGATTTGGGTTCGAGCTTATCAGGTTGAAGCTTTTTCACATAAGCATCACAGCCCCAAACTTTAAGAAACGACAACTTTGGTTTCTTGCCAAACCATAGTTCATAAGGTGTCATCTCAACGGATTTTGATGGTGCCCTATTTAACGTGAATGCGGCCGTCTCTAAAGCATAACCCCAAAATGATAGCGGTAAATTTGTAAGGGACATCATAGATCGCACCATATCAAGTAAAGTACGATTACGATGTTCGGACACACCATTACGCTGAGGTGTTCCGGGTGGCGTGAGTTGTGAAACTATTCCGCATTGTTTCAGATGTAGACCAAACTCGTAACTCAAATATTCTCCTCCACGATCAGATCGCAGAAACTTTATTTTCTTGTTACGATGATTTTCAACTTCACTCTGAAATTCTTTGAACTTTTCAAATGTTTCAGACTTATGCTTCATTAAGTAGATATACCCATATCTGCTTAAATCATCTGTGAAGGTGAGAAAATAACGATATCCGCCACGAGCCTCAACATTCATCGGACCACATACATCTGTATGTATGATTTCCAACAAATCTGTTGCTCTCTCCATTGTACCGGAGAACGGTGTTTTAGTCATCTTGCCCATAAGGCACGGTTCGCAAGTACCAAGTGATTCATGATCAAGAGGTTCCAAAAGTCCATCGGTATGGAGTTTCTTCATGCGCTTTACACCGATATGACCTAAACGGCAGTGCCACAAATAAGTTGCACTATCATTATCAACTCTGCATCTTTTGGCTTCAACATTATGAATATGTGTGTTACTACTATCGAGATTCATCAAAAATAGACCACTCTTCAAAGGTGCATGACCATAAAAGATATTACTCATATAAATAGAACAACCATTATTCTCTGCTTTAAATGAATAACCGTCTCGCATTAAACAAGATCCAGATATAATGTTCATGCTCAACGCTGGCACCAAATAACAATTATTTAGGTCTAATATTAATCCCGAAGGTAGATGTAGAGGTAGCGTGCCGACCGCGATCACATCGACTTTAGAACCATTTCCCACGCGCATCGTCACCTCGTCCTTTGCCAGTGTTCGCTTAATCCGTAGTCCCTGTTTCGAGTTGCAAATATTAGCAACAGAACCAGTATCAAATACCCAGGTGCTACTGCGAGCTCTAGTAAGGTACACATCAATAACATGTATATCACATATACCTTTGTTCACCTTGCCATCCTTCTTATCTGCCAAATACTTGGGGCAGTTCCGCTTCCAGTGACCAGTCCGCTTGCAGTAGAAGCACTCAGTTTCAGGCTTAGGTCCAGACTTGGGTTTCTTCTCCTGATCAACAACTTGATTGCTTTTCTTCTTGAAGTTCCCCTTCTTCTTCCCTTTGCCATTTTTCTTGAAACTAGTGGTCTTGTTGACCATCAACACTTGATGCTCCTTCTTGATTTCTACCTCCGCAGCTTTCAGCATTGCGAAGAGCGCGGGAATAGTCTTATTCATCCCTTGCATATTATAGTTCATCACAAAGCTCTTGAAGCTTGGTGGCAGTGATTGGAGAATTCTGTCAATGACGCAATCATCTGGAAGATTAACTCCCATCTGAATCAAGTGATTATTATACCCAGACATTTTGAGTATATGCTCACTGACAGAACTATTCTCCTCCATCTTGCAGCTATAGAACTTATTGGAGACTTCATATCTCTCAATCCGGGCATTTGCTTGAAATATTAACTTCAATTCCTGGAACATCTCATATGCTCCTTGACGTTCAAAACGTCGTTGAAGTCCCGATTCTGAGCCGTAAAGCATGGCACACTGAACTATCGAGTAGTCATCAGCTTTGCTCTGCCAGATGTTCATAACATCTGGTGTTGCTCCAGCAGCAGGCCTGGCACCCAGCGGTGCTTCCAGGACGTAATTCTTCTGTCCAGCAATGAGGATAATCCTCAAGTTACGGACCCAGTCCGTGTAATTGCTACCATCATCTTTCAACTTTGCTTTCTCTAGGAACGCATTAAAATTTAACGGAACAACAGCACGGGCCATTTATCTACAATTAACATAAACAAGCAAGATACTATCAGGGACTAAGTTCATGATAAATTTAAGTTCAATTAATCATATTACTCAAGAACTCCCACTTAGATAGACATTCCTCTAATCATCTAAGTGGTCACGTGATCCAAATCAACTAAACCATAACCGATCATCACGTGAAATGGAGTAGTTTTCAATGGTGAACATCGCTATGTTGATCATATCTACTATATGATTCACGCTCAATCTTTCGATCTCAGTGTTCCGAGGCCATATCTGCATATGCTAGGCTCGTCAAGTTTAACCTGAGTATTCTGCGTGTGCAAAACTGGCTTGCACCCGTTGTAGATGGACGTAGAGCTTATCACACCCGATCATCACGTGGTGTCTAGGCACGACGAACTTTGGCAACGGTGCATACTCAGGGAGAACACTTTTATCTTGAAATTTAGTGAGAGATCATCTTATAATGCTACCGTCAATCAAAGCAAGATAAGATGCATAAAAGATAAACATCACATGCAATCAATATAAGTGATATGATATGGCCATCATCATCTTGTGCTTGTGATCTCCATCCTTGAAGCACCATCGTGATCACCATCGTCACCGGCGCGACACCTTGATCTCCATCGTAGCATCGTTGTCGTCTCGCCAATCTTATACTTCTACGACTATCGCTGCCGCTTAGTGATAAAGTAAAGCATTACAGGGCGATTGCATTGCATACAATAAAGTGACAACCATATGGCTCCTGCCAGTTGCCGATAACTCAGTTACAAAACATGATCATCTCATACAATAAAATTTAGCATCATGTCTTGACCATATCACATCACAACATGCCCTGCAAAAACAAGTTAGACGTCCTCTACTTTGTTGTTGCAAGTTTTACGTGGCTGCTACGGGCTTAAGCAAGAACCAATCTTACCTACGCATCAAAACCACAACGAAAGTTTGTCAAGTTGGTGCTGTTTTAACCTTCGCAAGGACCGGGCGTAGCCACACTCGGTTCAACTAAAGTTGGAGAAACTGTCACCCGCAAGCCACCTGTGTGCAAAGCACGTCGGGAGAACCGGTCTCGCGTAAGCGTACGCGTAATGTCGGTCCGGGCCGCTTCGTCCAACAATACCGCCGAACCAAAGTATGACATGCTGGTAAGCAGTATGACTTATATCGCCCACAACTCACTTGTGTTCTACTCATGCATATAACATCAACATATAAAACCAAGGCTCGAATGCCACTGTTGGGGAACGTAGTAATTTCAAAAAAAATTCCTACGCACACGCAAGATCATGGTGATGCATAGCAACGAGAGGGGAGAGTGTGATCTACGTACCCTTGTAGATCGACAACGGAAGCGTTTGGTTGATGTAGTCGTACGTCTCCACGGCCCGACCGATCAAGCACCGAAACTACGGCACCTCCGAGTTCTAGCACACGTTCAGCTCGATGACGATCCCCGAACTCCGATCCAGCAAAGTGTCGGGGAAGAGTTCCGTCAGCACGACGGTGTGGTGACGATCTTGATGCACTACCGTCGCAGGGCTTCACCTAAGCACCGCTACAATATTATCGAGGACTATGGTGGAAGGGGGCACCGCACACGGCTAAGAATATGATCACGTGGATCAACTTGTGTGTCAAGGGGTGCCCCCTGCCCCCGTATATAAAGGAGCAAGGGGAGGAGGCCGGCCGGCCCTATAGGCGCGCCAAGGAGGAGTCCTCTCCTAGTAGGAGTAGGACTCCTACTAGGAGGGGGAAAGAAGTGGGGAGGGAGAGGGAAAGGGGGGCGCCGCCCCCCCTCTCCTACTCCAATTCGGACCAGGAGGAAGGAGGCGCGCGGCCCACCTTTGGCTGCCCCTCTCTCTTTCCACTAAGGCCCATATGGCCCATTACTTCTCCCGAGGGGGTTCCGGTAACCCTCCGGCTCTCCAGTTTTCTCCGAAATCACCCGGAACACTTCCGGTGTCCGAATATAGCCGTCCAATATATCAATCTTTATGTCTCGACCATTTCGAGACTCCTCGTCATGTCTGTGATCACATCCGGGACTCCGAACTAACTTCGGTACATCAAAACTCATAAACTCATAATATAACTGTCATCGAAACCTTAAGCGTGCGGACCCTACGGGTTCAAGAACAATGTAGACATGACCGAGACACGTCTCCGGTCAATAACCAATAGCGGAACCTGGATGCTCATATTGGCTCCTACATATTCTACGAAGATCTTTATCGGTCAGACCGCATAACAACATACGTTGTTCCCTTTGTCATCGGTATGTTACTTGCCCGAGATTCGGTCGTCGGTATCTCAATACCTAGTTCAATCTCGTTACCGGCAAGTCTCTTTACTCGTTCCGTAATACATCATCTCACAACTAACTCATTAGTTGCAATGCTTGCAAGGCTTATGTGATGTGCATTACCGAGAGGGCCCAGAGATACCTCTCCGACAATCGGAGTGACAAATCCTAATCTCGAAATACGCCAACCCAACATGTACCTTTGGAGACACCTGTAGAGCTCCTTTATAATCACCCAGTTACGTTGTGACGTTTGGTAGCACACAAAGTGTTCCTCGGCAAACGGGAGTTGCCATAATCTCATAGTCATAGGAACATGTATAAGTCATGAAGAAAGCAATAGCAACATACTAAACGATCGGGTGCTAAGCTAATGGAATGGGTCATGTCAATCAGATCATTCATCTAATGATGTGATCCTGTTAATCAAATGACAACTCTTTGTCCATGGTTAGGAAACATAACCATCTTTGATTAACAAGCTAGTCTAGTAGAGGCATACTAGTGACACTCTGTTTGTCTATGTATTCACACATGTATTATGTTTCCGGTTAATACAATTTTAGCATGAATAATAAACTTTTATCATGATATGTAAGGAAATAAATAATAACTTTATTATTGCCTCTAGGGCATATTTCCTTTAGTTCCCACATGTTCCACGATGATCTCATCAGATGAACCACGATGTCGAGGATTCGATCAATCCCGTATACAATTCCCTTTGTCTAGCGGTATTGTACTTGCCCGAGATTCGATCGTCGGTATCCCGATACCTTGTTCAATCTCGTTACCGGCAAGTCTCTTTTACTCGTTCCATAACACATCATCCTGTGATCAACTCCTTGAACACATTGTGCACATTATGATGATGTCCTACCGAGTGGGCCCAGAGATACCTCTCCGTTTACATGGAGTGACAAATCCCAGTCTCGATTCGTGCCTACCCAACAGACACTTTCGGAGATACCTGTAGTGTACCTTTATAGCCACCCAGTTACGTTGTGACGTTTGGCACACCCAAAGCACTCCTACGGTATCCGGGAGTTGCACAATCTCATGGTCTAAGGAAATGATACTTGACATTAGAAAAGCTTTAGCATGCGAACTACACGATCTTGTGCTATGCTTAGGATTGGGTCTTGTCCATCACATCATTCTTCTAATGATGTGATCCCGTTATCAATGACATCCAATATCCATGGTCAGGAAACCGTAACCATCTATTGATCAACGAGCTAGTCAACTAGAGGCTTACTAGGGACATGGTGTTGTCTATGTATCCACACATGTATCTGAGTTTCCTATCAATACAATTCTAGCATGGATAATAAACGATTATCATGAACAAGGAAATATAATAATAACCAATTTATTATTGCCTCTAGGGCATATTTCCAACATGCTATGGGTATCTAGCAAGGATGATTCTTACCTACGCAAAGCCACAACGGTGATATGCAAATTGCTATTCAAACTTATACAAGGACCGCCTTCATCGAATCTGATTCAACTAAGGTGGGAGAGACAGACACCCGCCAGCCATCTTTATGCAATCAAGTTGCATGTTTGTCGATGGAACCGGTCTCATGTACGTGGACATGTAAGGTTGGTCCGGGCCGCTTCATCCCACAATACCGATGAATCAAAATAAGACAAAGGAAGGAAGCAATCTGAATATCAACGCCCACAAACGCCTTTGTGTTCTACTCGTGATGTCATCTACGCATAAACCTTGCTCATGATGCCACTGTTGGGGAACATTGCATGGGGAAAAAATCTTACGCTCACCAAGATCCAATCTAGGAGATGACCATCTACGAGAGGAGAGATTGGATCTACATACCCTTGTAGATCGCTAAGCGGAAGCGTTAAGAAACGCGGTTGATGTAGTCAAACGCCTTCATGATCCAATCACGATCCGTCCCGCGAACTTCGATCCAAGTGCCAAACGGACGGCACCTCCGCGTTCAACACACGTACGACTTGATGATGCCTTCACCTCCTCGATCCAGCGAGCGATGGTGAAGTAGTAGCTCGATTCCTCCGGTAGCACGATGGTGTGGTGGCGGTGGTGGTGGAATCTCAGCAGAGCTTCGCTAAGTACTACGAAGAGGAAGAGGGCTACGAGGAAGAGGAGAGGCAGCGTCCTGGCGTATGAGATGTGCTCAAGGGTGCGGCTGCCCTCTTGAGCGCCTCCCAGCCCCGGGAGCAGTGGCGTATGAGATGTGTGATATGTCTCCATCGTATCTACTTTTCCTAACGCTTTTCCTCTTGTTTTGGACTCTAATTTGCATGATTTGAATGAAACTAACCTGGACTGACCCTGTTTTCAGCAGAACTACCATGGTGTTGTTTTTTGTGCAGAAATAAAAGTTCTCGGATGGGAACGAAACTTTGCGAGAATTTTTTGTATAATAAAAGAGAATTTTTGGAGCCAAGAACCATCGGAGGGGGCACCTGGGTGGGCACAACCCACCAGGGCGCGCCCCCTCCTGGCGCACCCAGGTGGGTTGTCCCCACCTGGTGGCCCCTCAGACCTCAACCCTGATACTATAAAATCGCATATGCGAAGAAAAAAGAAGAGAGAAAGAATTATTGCGTTTCACGAGATGGAGCCGCCGCCACCTCCTATTCTTCATCGGGAGGCCAGATCTGGAGTTCGTTTGGAGCTCTAGAGAGGGGGATCTTCGATCTTCATCATCACCAACCCTTCTCCATCACCAATTCCATGATGCTCCCCACCGGGAGTGAGTAATTCCTTTGTAGGCTCGCTGGTCGGTGAGGAGTTGGATGAGATTCATCATGTAATCGAGTTAGTTTTGTTAGGGCTTGATCCCTAGTATCCATTATGTTCTGAGATTGATGTTGCTATGACTTTGCCATGCTTAATGCTAGTCACTTTGGGCCTGGGTGCCATGATTTCAGATCTGAATCGTTCATGTTATCACCATTATATCTATGTTCTAGATCCAATCTTGCACATTATAGTCACCTATTACATGTTATGATCCGTAAACCCCGGAGTGACAGAAGTCGAGATACTTTCCGGTGATGACCATAATTTGAGGAGTTCATGTATTCACTATGTGTTAATGCTTTGTTCCGGTTCTCTATTAAAAGGAGGCCTTAATATCCCTTAGTTTCCAATAGGACCCCACTGCCACGGGAGGGTAGGACAAAAGATGTCATGCAAGTTCTTTCCATAAGCACGTATGACTATTTACGGAATACATGCCTACATTATATTTATGAACTGGAGCTAGTGCAGTATCGCCCTAGGTTATGACTGTTATATGATGAATATCATCCAATGAATTCACCGATCCAATGCCTACGAATTTCTCTCATATTGTTCCTGCTAAGTTACTACTGCTACTGTTACTATTGCACTTGCTACAAAATCATTGCTATCACTGTTACCACTACTATTGCTGTTGCTACTACTATCAAAACTATCATACTACTTTGCTACTGATCACTTTGTTGTAGGTAATTGATCTCCAGGTGTGATTGAATTGACAACTCAGCTGCTAATACTTGCAAATATTCTTTGTCTCCCCTTGTGTCGAATCAATAAATTTGGGTTCAATACTCTACCCTCGAAAACTGTTGTGATCCCCTATACTTGTGGGTTATCAATGTGCTCAAGGGTGCGGCTGCCCTCTCTCTACCTCTCTATATATAGGGGGAGGGAGGAGGAGGGGGCACCCTAGATCCCATCTAGGGGGGCGGTGGCCACAGGGGGAAACCCTAGATGGGTTTTGGGCGCCTCCCACCCCCGGGAGCCTTGGTCCCCAAGGGAAGGGGGATGGCTGCCCTAGGGGGGCTCCGCCATCCCTTATAGTTACGTGGGAAAGGGCGAGGGGGGCGCTCAGCCCCTTAGTGGGCTGGTTTGCCCCCTCCCCTTGGCCCATGAGCCCCCCCCAAACACTTGCCGGGGCCCCCCAAAACCCCTTTCGGTCATGCTGGTCGTCACCCGATACCCCCAGAACAATTCCGGACTCCAATACCCTTCGTCCAATATATCAATATTCACCTCCGGACCATTCCGGAGTTCCTCGTCACGTCCGGGATCTCATCCGGGAATTCGAACAACCTTCGGTAACCACCATAATGACTCAACTATACTTATATCATCACCAAACGTTAACTGTGTAGACCCTGCGGGTTCGAGAACTATGCAGACATGACCGAGACACCTCTATGGTCAATAACCAATAGCGGGGCCTCGATATCCATATAGGTTCCTACATATTCTATGAAGATCTTATCGGTCGAACCTCGATGTCAAGGATTCAACTAATCCCGTATATAGTTCCCTTTGTCTATCGGTATGTTACCTGCCCGAGATTCGATCATCGGTATCTCCATACCTAGTTCAATCTCGTTACCGGCAAGTCTTTTTACTCATTCCGTAATACAAGATCCCATGACTAACTCATTAATCACATTGATTGCAAGCTCATTGTGATATTGTATTACCGAGTGGGCCCTGAGATACCTCTCCGTCATACGGAGTGACAAATCCCAGTCTTGATCCATGCCAACTCAACAGACACCCTCGAAGAACCTGTAGAGCACCTTTATATTCACCCAGTTATGTTGCGACGTTTGGTACACACAAGGTACTCCTCCGGTGTCAGTGAGTTCCATGATCTCATGGCCATAGGAACATATACTTGACATGCAGAAAACGATAGCAATAAACTTGACACGATCATATGCTATGTTCATAGTTTGGGTCTTGTCCATCACATCATTCTCCTAATGATGTGATCCCGTTATCAAATGGAAACTCATGTCTATGACTAGGAAACCATAGCCATCTTTGATCAACGAGCTAGTCCGGTAGAGGCTCACTAGGGACATGTTGTTGTCTATGTACCCAGACATGTATTTGAGTTTCCAATCAATACAATTATAGCATGGATAATAAACAATTATCATGAACAGGGAAATATGATAATAACCAATTTATTATTGCCTCTAGGGTATATTTCCAACAGGAGGGTAGGTGTGCCCAGGTGCCTTATTGCCCCCCTTTGGCTCCGATTGATCTAATTCCAATGCTATAAATTCTCATACATTCAGAAACCCTCAGGAGAGGCCCCGAAACAATTATTCCACTGCCGCAGAACTCCGTTCTTCTGCGATCCCATCTGGAGGCCTTTTCTGGTACTCTACCGGAGGAAGAAACCATTGTGGAGGCAATCTTCATTGACCTTGTTGCCTCCATGATGATGTGTGAGTAGTTCCTATAGGATCTACGGGTCCATAGCAGTAGCTAGATGGCTCTCTCTCTCTCTCTCTCTCTCTCTCTCTTCAATACGACAATCTCGTTTGAGATCAGTCTGATGTAAACTTTTGCGTTGTGTTTGATGGGATCCAATGAATTATGAGTTTATGACTAGATTATTCATTAAAAGCAACTGAGTCTTTTCTGAGATTTATTATGCGTGATTTTATAACCTTTTATTTCTCTCCGATCTATCTATCTCTTTTGGAAAATTAGGTTGATTTGTCTTCAGTGGGAGAGGTGTTTGGTAGTAGGTTCAATCTTGCGGTGTCCTTACTCTGTGGTAAGAGGAGTTATAAGGCATATATTTGTATTGTTGCTATTAAGGGTAAAATGACAGGGTTTGAACATATTATTTGGTCTTACTTTGTCTACATTATCTCATCATGCTCCAAGCATTACTCTGTTTGTTATCAACTTAATACCTTAACAAAAAAATGGCTTAAGATGCATGTTGGATAGCAGTCGAGGGTTAGAGTAATAGTAGTAGATATAGATGGATATCGGTCTACTTGTCTCGGACATAATGCCTATATATTAATCATGCCATGAAGAATCACTTTAACTATGCGTTATTATATCAACTGCCCAACGGTAATTTATTACCCACTGTTGCTATGCTTATGAGAGAGATGCCTCTACTAAACCTATGGCCCCCGGGTAAATTCACTTTATATGTGCTAAAACCCTAAAAATATCTGCTGCAATTTATTTACTTTTATTTTCCTTTTTATTTTAAATATCTATCACTATCAGATTTAATCATTGCAATTGGCGAGAACGTAGGGATTGACAAACCCCTGCTGTCGTTGGGTGCAAACATTTGTTTGTGTGTGTGCAGGTACCGTTTATCTTGTCCATGTGGTGTCTCCTATTGATTCGATAAACCTTGGTCCGTAACTAAGGGAAAAAACCTTTTGCTACTACAAAACTTCGCCCTTCCTCTTCGGGGAATCAAAGTGCCTATCAGGGACTGCCAACCGTCGGCCAAGGCGATAGACAACATGGCGTCCGCGACAAAGAAACAGAAGGATGTGGTCACCTGGAGCTTCCTCCTTGGTGTCCCATGGAGCGGACAACTACTCCTCGGCCTTCTACAACCACACTACCACCCATCCACCTCTGGAGGCCACCGAGGAGTCAGATTTAGACGAGACAAGGAGCAAGGTCGTCATGCTTGAGGAAATATCTACAAGGTAAAATCCCCCCTTTACTTTTTGGTTTGCAATTTTCTCAAGGATTGATGGATGATGTGACATTAATCGCAAGGGATTCTATTTGCTTTTGTAGTGAGCAATTGAATGATGATGTAGTCAATTTTTGTGGAGCAATTGAATGCAAGCCACACACTCGGCCTCGGCGACATTGCCATGTCAATGCCATATACCTCGAAGATGAGGAGAAATGTCAAGTTGGCGGAGGAGGTCGAGGACACCCAACATTGAAAATGAGGAGTAGGTCATGCAACTACAAGAGCGAGGAAGATGTTGCTTTGTGGGAAGTTTGGATTAATATATGTCTTGATGCTACAGTGCCTTTGGCACAAATTATGGTCATATTTAGTTGTCGGATGGATTGAATGAAACTTATTTATGCTCGTAGTTCAGTTACGATATAACACTTTTGAATTGTTTATGTTTGTTTTCAATTTATGATGATTTTGCTTCAATTGTTTGACCAAACATTTGGAAGAATTGACTATATTTTTTAGACGATCTGCTAGATGAAAAAATCCCCTAAAAATTATAACTTTTAGGGATAAGGGTAATATTTTCAATTTTTAAGAGCTAGAGATGTTCTAAGGGCATTTCTAGCCCTTCTCTTAAAACTTACTCCCTCTGTACAAAAATACAAGACATTTTTTTAGTTCTCTTATAACTTTTGGCACCTAGACCTGCCCCCTTAACGCTTCAAAGAGCTCTACCTCACATAGAAGTCTTTCTTCATATTCTTTTTTCTTTCACGGGGCCAGCAATAGTTCTGACCAATACTTGATGTTCATGAGCTAACCAGGGCCTAGAATAGATGATCTGCAAAAGTATTTTGATAGTGGCTCACCGTGCACACGATGTAGTCGACAAAGTCGGTGAATTTCGTGGGCACTTCTTTGTCTGGATTGGTTCTTCTCTTCTTCGTTCTCCTGGTGACCACGATGATGATCCAGGAAGCAATGATTCGTCGGACTCAGACAGCGGCTTGTGGCCATGTTTTCATGAATATTAGCCGTATTATAGTCATGTACTCCCTCCGTCCGGAATTATTTGCCGCAGAAATGGATATGCGACAAGTAATTTAGGATGAAGGGAGTAGTAGTACATCATGAATGCTAGCTCTTGTATTCTGTGACGCACGAATTGTTGTATCTATTTAGCGTTGTCTTCCTGTCATCTACTGTACGCACAATCTTAACAAACTACTCCAGGGTCACGAACCGTAACCCCAGCTCAGTTCCAGCTCTAACAACCAAGCAATCGTTTTGTCTGATTGTTCTAGAGTGATTAGGCGCGTCACGAACCGTGACCCCAAACTTCAGGGTCGGTCTGCATAAATTTTGGAAAATAAGTGGCAATGTTACTTCTAGATTAAGTTAAAGAGCCACCCTGATGCAGCTTCCTTTTGGTGCCTGCCTTTTGCCCCACACTGCTATGGAGATGAAAGAGGAATTTGCTCATATCTTCTTTTCGGCGCATGTTTACCGAGCAAACTCCCCCTTTCTGAAAAAAAAGACCCCCTCTCACAAAGTCACGAGTCATTTGTGACTCGGAAATGGATCTAAGCGATCCCAAAGCGCTTCCACAATTTTGCTTTAACGCTTTTCTATCCGAAAGCCCAAATTCTAAAGAAAAATAATACGGCACCATGGCACCACCACAAGCACTACTACGCGACAACGTTATCCAGCAGGACTACTGGATGTTTTCATTTCTTCCCTTAACCACGGCTTTTGAGTGGCTAGTATATTCAGTTTTTTTTAACACGGTACAAACACAAGTGCTCGTATACACATGCATACACATGAACGCACACACGTACACACCTTACCCTTCTGAGCATATCCGAAAGACTGATCCGACATATCATCTTAAAATTTATGGAGTCACTATAGACACCTCGTTATTCATGGGAACGTCTCCTCTCATTAAATACGCAGCGCCGGACACAGTCCCTTTAACCATCCAACTAAAGGTTGGTTCGCTGGTATATTTGTCATTACGAATCGATCGAAGCATGTGATTCAGAAACGAAGAAAAGATGAATAAAAAAGAACAAGATACGATGATCAGAGCAAGGCGTCTTTTGTAGGAAGGTTGTGTACATATACTCCTTCCGTCCCAAAATAAATATCGTTGATTTAATACGAACGTGAATTAAAGTTGTACTAAATTGACGAGGCTTATTTTGTGACGGAGCGAGCACGATCCATCCTTCTAAATTCCGACGCAACTCGAATGAATGACCGATCCTTCTAAATTCCGATGCAAGTATGCAACTCGAATGAATGATTAGGTAGGAGATCGACAAGACTACATGTTTATTTAACTGGAGCACATGGTGGCATGGGGCACAGGGCGGCCGGTGGGGGAGTGGGAGGGAGATAACGAATGAAGGGCACCGGCCGGACGCACGCTCCCGGCCGGAACGTTCGTTGCGCGGCGCCATGCGCGCTTGCTTGGGCCAATTCGGGGGCCTTTTGCCCTGTTGCGTGAGGCGACGTCGGAACCGTCGTCCACGCTCGCGTGCTATGTGCTATGCTACTAGTACGCGCCACCAACCTTTCCCACTCCCACTACGCGCGTCGACCGGATCGGCAAACGGCCGGGCCATGAGAGATCGGGCACTCGCACGACGCTTCGGTCTAAATTATTGCGCGCCGCGCTGTGCTCTAGGCTGCAGCGGGATGGGAGAAGCTAGCTAGGGATAGGAGGAGATTTCTCTGGTGCTGTGCTGGTTGCCGAGCTAGGCCTGGCCAGTCACCGCCATGCGTGCGAGGTGCGACCGACCGTGCCTCCCTCCCCGGATCCATGCCGCTCTGATCAAGTGATCAAGTTAGGCTTTGAGCGAAGAATTAACCAGTGTTTAACGGCTCTGCTTTTTTTCTTAACTCATAGCAGTATGAAATTTCAGCACCGCTAGCACAGGTCAATGATTGACAGGCCAACCACAAAATAAGGTCAGCTCATGTTCTCAGAAGTAGGAGTACGTGCACATGCAATGCAAGACACCAACCTTCATTTTTCTTTTTAAACAGGAGACACCAACCTTCATAGTAAAAGGTCCTACAAGAGAAGGAATCTGACGCACTTGACCACCTGAGATGAGATCGGAGTGAATCGCAATTCACAAGCGCCAGAAGCACACCAGACTCACGCACTGCAGGCCGCAGAGCAGCGATCTCGGATTAACAGATAGATAGATAGATAGATAGGTAAGCTCCATGCCGCCGACGGGGCCCAGGAAGAAGAAGCAGAAGAATCTTCGTCAGTTGGGCTGTACCTTTCGCCACCTCGCCCCCTCCCCTAACCCCCAAAAGATGATCAACCTTTTGAAACATGCGCCACACCACACCACACCACCTCCTGCGTGTAATCTATTTAGGACTTTTGTAAGCCTATAGCCACTCCCACTCACTCCGAGCCTTCCTTCGACCCACATGCTACACATCGCAAACGGCCACAGTCCCAGCTAGCAGCCCTTCACTCGTACACACAGAGACTGAGCCCAGTTGATCAGATCAGGTCACCATGAGCAAGGGCAAGGTTCACCACGACTGGATCCTCCGGCGGTGCTGCGGCTCCGTCGCCGCCTGCATCCTCACGCTCGCCGTCCTCGTCGGCTTCGTCGCGCTCGTCATCTACCTCGCCCTGCACCCCTCCAAGCCCTCCTTCTACCTCCAGGACATCCAGCTCCGCTCCATCGACCTCGCCGATCCGGCTCTCTCCCTTGACGTCCAGGTTTGCACATCTCAAACTTCTTGTTTTCATTCATCTCGGACAGTTCACAGTTTGGTCTTCGATCCCAATTAGGCAACAAGGCACAAAATTAGTAAAAGCGACTGGTTTAGCGTCCTGTTTCTGTTTTTGTTCTACTGTTAAAATCGCAGAGCTACTATAGTTAGTGAATCATGATAGCTAGTAGGAGTATGAGAGAATGTTTCTCTTAGAAGAGTAACATCACTACATCAGTATGAGGGAATCTAGCTGGATCGTAGTCAGCTATCCAATTTTGTCATCACGAAATAAAGTACATTTCATACTACATAGTGAGTATCTGAAACAGTGTTTGCTCTGGTATATATCTGACGCAGGTGACCATCGCGTCCCGGAACCCGAACGACCGGGTGGGCATCTACTACAAGCCCCTGCACGCCTTCACCACGTACCGCGACGAGCCGGTGACGGTGCCGGTGTCGCTGCCGGCGATCTACCAGGGGCACAAGGACCAGTCGGTGTGGTCGCCGGTGATGTCCGGGGACTCGGTGCCGGTGGCGCCCTACGTGGCGGACGCCATGAAGCAGGACATCGCCGCCGGGTACGTGCTGCTGCACGTGAAGGTGGACGGCCGCGTCAAGTGGAAGGTCGGCAGCTGGGTCTCCGGCGGCTACCACATCTTCGTCAACTGCCCCGCGCTGCTCTCCGCCAGCGGCGGCAACGCCGGCGGCGCCTTCGCCATGAGCGCCACGGCGGGCGGCAAGCAGGCAGTCACGCTCAAGTTCACGCAGCCGTCCTACTGCACCGTCGACGTGTGAGTGACGCGGACGCACGTCGTCTCGCCGGGGCGACGCTGAGAGCGACGTCGAGCGCTCTTAATTATTTGCAGGAGTAAATCTTGTAGGGTAGCAACAACCATGATATGATAGTGTATAATTATCACCAATTTCCTTACCCTGTTTTTTCTGAATCTGTGCAGAATAATGCTACTACTTTTTTATACATCGTATTATAAGCTGTTCTATTTACCCCTGAGTATCAAATTTGTTTCTCATTTGGCAATCTGTACGTCGGGCGAGCAGAGTCTACTTGTAAAAGCAGAGTTTCCCTACAACTGCATGCATCTCAGTGTCCGCATTGCTGTGTACACGTACGTGTTGATGTTTGGTTGAGGATGGTGCCATGCAAAAGAGGAATGTACAATGATTTCTTGAGCTAGAGATGGAGAGTGACAGGCCAACGCACGTACGTACGTACGTACGTGTGAAACGGAATTTGGCAGCGCGTCACGCTCAGCTCCGTGCAAAGGGCAAGAGCACGACCAGTGTCACAGCCTAGCATTAGCAGGTCGACTGAGACTAAGGATCGTGTGGCAAACAGGCAGCATCATTGGAGGTCGGCAGGTGGCTGAGCTGCGCATTAGTAGCAAGTTTATTAGCCTGAAAAATTCGCCCGCACCGACACACACACGCATGACAGCTTCATCTGCCATTTGGCACAGCGCTTAGCGACCTCCGACCGCGTCTGAAATCTGAAACCGACGTGCGCATGCAGTGCAGCGGACAGGTCCTTCCGCGTCACGGCACTTGTGACGGAGGCGAGAGAAGGGAGCGTCGATCGTTGCTGCGCCGTGATGGCGACTACGACGGAAACACCGCTTCGACCAGAACAAAGCATTAACACGATGAATACATAAACTTTTCAAACTATAATGATGTTCATACTTTTTTAATAGAAAAAATGCTCACCGGAGTATATCCGGAGAGGCTGCCGTTCACGCCTCCATCAGTTGGGCTTCAGGGCCGGACATAGAGGCGGAAGCCAACATGGGGCGGACGCCGGATGCTCCTCCTACAGAGGATGCGGATAGACTATCTGCTACAAATTTAGAAGTGGAGAGCGCTATGAATCATAGGCGTCGCCGGGCCGTACTCTGCGACGCTTGCTTCTCACTAGAGGCATTTGATGCCTTCAATTCTGGAGACGCGTACCTCCGTGCTGCTCAAAATGGTCTAGCCAGAGCCACGGATCCGTATGTAAGGGATGTACGGGTAAGCAAATCTGACGATTATATGTATCAGTAGCCCCTGAGACTTGAAACAGTTGACGCAACTGATTTAAGAATCATTATTTGCGCAGGTTCTTGCAGAGAAGAATTCCCAACTGTCTCAAGAGCTGGATGAGTGCAAGGCCCAGCTGGAAGCCGCTGTTGCCGCATTGAAGGAGTCCAAAAAGGGTCCCCCTGATAACTCTTTTGTCTATTGCAAAGAATATCGGTACCAGGTAGTATGCGACATGTATGCACACCTAACAATAGATGTTGCAGGTGGCCCCGGAGTGAATCCGGAGGCCGTGGAGGCGGATACGGCACGTGATGATCGATAACGAAATGCTGGCGAGTGCGTGCTGACGCGAGTCAGGCAGGAGAAAAATGATCTTCAAGATGCCAATACCCGGCTGGGCGTGGAACTGAAGGATGTCCGAGCCCAGCTTGCGGACTCCGTGAAGGAGAATAAACGGCTTCAGCGCGGCATTTTTAGTAAGTGCTTGAACGAACTTTTTAAAAGAGTTCGGCGAAGAAGCCTGCTAATCAGCGTTATGTTGCAGGTATGCTGACGGGTCATCCCGTGGAGGAGATGCCCGGGTCTTCGGGTGATCTTCTACCAGAGCTCTCACAACTGCACGAACAAGTTCGGCAGGTGATGCAGAGTATTGCCCAAGCCTTGTGGCCCTCCGCGTCCCCGCCAGGAGGCATGGGGGAGCTTATAGAGAAGCTCAAGGGAGCGCGGCGGCGCTTCCAATTATGGAAGATATCAGCCTGCCGACAAGATGCAAAGGAAGCCTGGGCTATGGTGAAGACACGATATACCAAGGCTGACCCAAACTACATGGCCGAGGTCGGACCTGTGGGGCCCGATGGAAAAGAGATCCCCGTCAGTTTAGTGTATGATCAAATAAAATTAGCCGCAAAGTATTCCCAATAGGATTGTAGGCTAGACAACCTGTTGGATGGTATAGAAGAAGAATTTAATCAGTCTTAGTGACTGTGTACTTCAAGTGACATATGTAATGTCCCTAGCCGGATTGTAAATCATTTGTCATGGCGGACCTTTTCGCTTCAACCTCTGAACCCGATAGTCCGGAGTGTATCCAAATACCCACTCGGTTATATAAAAACCGGGATATGCATGGAAACCAGGCGTAGGGGTCATAAGTGCTTGAACAGACAAGTACCCAACTAGTTATGTTATATTACATGGATAGTAAGAAACATCTTCCAGGGAGAATAGTTCTGTTGAGGGTTCCTTTCCTTGGGTACGCATGCCCTAATGTGCATGTCCGAACTGTGAGACGCAGGTTAAAAACATCTGGGGGCGTGTAGTAATTTAAATGAAAGTCATCTTTTATTCACCGACCAAATATTCCCTTAAGAACGCTAGCTTTCGGCTTCACCCAGTCTGAGGTACACATCCGGCTGACCCGGCAGTAACAATCGCAGAGGTGCTCCCCTTATGCCCTAGCCGAATTAACGGGAACGTAGGGCATAAATACAAGAGCCAGGCAACCCAGCTTGGCCAAAACTTAAGTCATATTGATGCATATAATGGCGAAAAAAGATACATGCGGAAGAATAACACATGTGCGGGGCATACAGCCCGGAAAGGTTATTAGATTAAGCTTCTGTATACGAAGCCCCTAGTTATATTGAGCGCGGTTAGCGCATCAAGATTGTGTGACCAAGACACAAATATAGCCCCTTAGGACCTTGAAGAGAAAAGAGAGAAAAAATAGGTGTGCAAAAAATTCATGAAGGTAAGGAGACGAACATAGAGTCCGGCGCTAGGCGTAGAATTTTCGGAGTCTGGCTGCGTTCCATGGGTTTGGCTCGAGTCGATTATTCGATGCATCCCGCAGACAGTACGCTCCACCGGTCAGAACCTGGTCGATAATGAAGGGACCTTCCCATTTGGGCTTGAGCTTATTCTTTTTCTTCTCCGGCAGGCGTACAACTAGTTCGCCAACGTTATAGGTTTTGGCCCGCGCTTCTCTGCTTTGATACCTTCGAGCCTGTTGCTGATAGAATGCGGAACGGGCTTTTGCCACGTCGCACTCCTCCTCCAGGGCATCCAAACTGTCCTGCTGATCGAGCTCAGCCTCTCTTGCTGCGTACATGCGCACTCGAGGTGAGTCATGAATTATGTCGCAAGGCAGCACCGCCTCAGCGCCATACACCATAAAAAACGGTGTGTATCCGGTAGTGCGATTCGGCGTGGTCCGCAACCCCCATAGTACGGAGTCAAGCTCCTCTACCCAATGAGTGTCTGATTCCTTTAAAGATCGGACTAATCTAGGTTTAATGCCGCTCATGATAAGACCATTCGTTCGTTCGACTTGACCGTTAGTTTGCGGATGATAGACAGAAGCATAATCGAGCTTGATGCCCATGTTACTGTACCAAAGTTTCACCTCGTAGGCTGTAAAGTTCGTGCCGTTGTCAGTGATGATGTTGTGGGGGACGCCATAACGGTGTGCAACCCCGGATATGAAGTCTATCACCGGTCCGGATTCAGCCGTTTTGACATGTTTGGCTTCTATCCATTTGGTGAATTTATCCACCATGACCAGTAAGTATTTTCTCTTATGGGTTCCCCTTTGAGGGGTCCGACCATATCGAGCCCCCAGACTGCAAAGGGACAAGTAATGGGGATTGTTTGGAGGGCGGTAGGTGGCATGTGGCTTTGGTTTGCAAAAAGCTGGCAACCGACACAATGCTGTACCAGATGATGTGCATCTGCCCGGGCCGTCGGCCAATAAAAATTTGTACGGAAGGCCTTGCTTACAAGGGCCCGGCGCTGCGGCGTGGTGGCCGCCGAGTCCGGCATGGATTTCTGCCAAAAGCTTCCGCCCTTCCTCTTCGGAGATGCACCTTTAGATCGCTGCACTATGCAGCGGGCCTCGTTTTGGTCCTCGGGTAATTCCTGTCTGGTTAGGTAGGCCAGGAATGGTTCTGTCCATGGGGCGATGACGACCATTATCACGTGGGCTGAAGGTGTTATTTCGGTGGCAGAGCCTCCGATTATGTCAGAGTGTTCGACATCTGGGGTTGTGGCCGGGTCTGGACTATTTTTGCCGGTGTCCCCTTCCCATACCACGGATGGTTTAAACATTCTTTTCAGGAAGATGTTCAGTGGGACAGGGTCGCGTTTAGCGCCGATACGGGCTAGGATGTCCGTCGTTTGGTTGTTTTCCCGAGCCACATGGTGGAATTCAAGCCCCTCGAATCGGGCTGACATTTTGAGGACGGCGTTGCGATATGCCGCCATTTTCGGATCCTTGGCATCGAAATCTCCATTTATTTGGGATATTGCGAGGTTTGAGTCCCCAACGCACCTCTAGGCGTTGGATGCCCATGGAGATTGCCATCCGGAGGCCGTGTAATAGGGCCTCGTATTCGACTGCGTTATTGGAGTCTGTATATAGTATTTGGAGCACGTATTGCACCGTGTCTCCGGTGGGGGACGTCAAGACGACGCCAGCCCCCAGACCAGCCAGCATTTTAGAGCCGTCGAAGTGCATGATCCAATTGGAGTTTGCGTCGTACTCTTTAGGGAGTTCGGCTTCTGTCCATTCGGCTATGAAATCGGCCAGTACTTGCGACTTAATGGCTCATCGTGGCTTATATGTTATGTCGAATGGGAGGAGCTCGATGGCCCACTTGGCAATCCAGCCCGTGGCATCGCGGTTGTTTATTATGTCATTGAGTGGTACTTCGGAGGCCACCGTAATCGAACACTCTTGAAAGTAGAGTCGTAATTTCCTGGATCCATAAATACCGCGTATGCTATCTTTTGGTAATGTGGGTACCGTGATTTGCATGGAGTGAGGACGGTGGATACATAATATACCGGCTTTTGAAGTGGGAATTTATGTCCGTCTATCTCTCGTTCGACGACGAGCACTGCGCTTACAACTTGGTGAGTTGCTGCTATATATAATAGTATTGGTTCGCCAACAGTTGGCTCGGCCAGGATTGGGTTGGTGGCCAGGATGGCTTTTATTTCTTCCAATCTGGTGGTGGCTGTGTCCGTCCACTCGAAGTGTTCGGTGCGCCGAAGAAGGCGATAAAGGGGAAGTGTCTTTTCTCCTAATCGAGAGATAAAGCGGCTTAAAGCCGCCACGCATCCAGTCAATTTCTGGATTTGCTTGAGGTCAGTTGGGATAGCCAACTGTGACAGAGCTCGGATTTTAGCCGGATTTGCTTCACCTCTACTGGAGACGATGAAGCCCAGGAGCTTTCCGGCGAGAACGCCGAAAACGCATTTTTTCGGATTGAGCTTAATGTCGTATGTTCGGAGATTAGTGAACGTGAGCCTCAAGTTGTCTATTAAAGAGTCAACGTGTCTAGTTTTAATGACCACATCGTCTACATATGCCTCCACAGTCTTACCGATCTGCTTTTCCAGACATGTCTGGATCATGCGCTGATATGTTGCGCCGGCGTTTTTGAGCCCGAAGGGCATTGTGTTAAAGCAGAAGGGGCCGTATGGCGTTATAAATGCCATTGCGGCTTGATCAGACTCCGCCATCTTAATCTGGTGGCAATCGTAGTATGTGTTGAGGAAGCATAATGATTCGTGTCCTGCGGTAGCGTCGATGATTTGATCGATGCGAGGGAGTGGGAAGGGATCCTTTGGGCAAGCCTTATTAAGGTTTTTGAAGTCGACACATAGGCACCAGGATTTGTCCTTCTTTGGTACCATCACCAGGTTTGCTAGCCAATCCGGATGTTTTATTTCTTTAATGAATCCGGCTTCCAGTAGCTTGGCCAACTCTTCTCCCATGGCTTGTCGCTTAGGTTCAGAGAAACGCCGAAGAGTCTGCTTGACCGGCTTGAATCCTTTTAGAATATTAAGGCTATGCTCGGCCAATCTGCGTGGGATTCCTGGCATGTCTGAAGGATGCCAGGCGAATATATCCCAATTCTCGCGCAGAAACTCTCGTAGTGCAGCGTCTACAGTGGGGTCTAACTGTGCCCCAATGGATGCTGTTTTGGTAGGGTCCGTTGGATGGACTTGGAATTTAACTATTTTGTCCGTTGGTTTAAAGGAGGTGGACTTGGATCTTTTGTCTAGTATCACGTCGTCCCTGTCCACCGTGGAGTGCAGCGCGGTTAACTCCTCTGCCACAAGGGCTTCGGATAATGCCTCGAGGGCTAGTGCGGCTGTTTTGTTCTCAGCGCGGAGTGCTATGTCAGGATCACTAGCTAGAGTGATAATTCCCTTAGGTCCGGGCATTTTGAGCTTCATGTACCCGTAATAGGGCATGGCTTGAAAAATCATGAATGCCTCCCGCCCTAGAAGGGCGTGGTATCCGCTACTGAACGGGGCCACTTGGAATGTAATTTCTTCGGACCTGTAATTCTCCGGAGTGCCGAATACCACATCAAGTGTGATTTTTCCAGCGCAACGTACCTCCCGACTAGGGATGATTCCTCGGAAGGTCGTACTGCTTTGCTCAATACGGTTGCTGTCTATTTCCATTTTTTGGAGAGTTTCCTCATAAACGAGGTTTAATCCGTTGCCGCCATCCATGAGCACCTTAGTGAGCCGAAAGCCGTCCACAATTGGACTGAGGACCAAATCGGCTGGTGCTCGGGCTGTTCGGAATTTAGGTTCGTCACTGGCATTGAAGGTGATAGCCGTGTCGCTCCATGGATTTATTGCTGTCACGTGGCAGACTTCGGCAAGGCTGCGGAGTGCTCACTTACGCCTATTATTTGAGGCGAAGGTCTCGAAGACCGTTAATACTGTGTTGTTATCCGTGGGAAGGTGCTCTGAGGTATTTTGGGTGAGAAGATCCTCACCACTTTTGGCCACCTGCCAGAGTACCCAACATGCTCTAAGGCTGTGTGTTGAGATGGTATCCGCTATACTGTGGATTTTGCAGGGCCCGTTGAGCCATCCCTCCAATACGGTTCCACGCCCTGTAGTGGGCTTTTGCTTCTTTGTAATTGAGTCGGGCGACTTATGAGAGTGCACCCTTTTAGTTCGGACTGGGGGTTTTGTCAGAGCCGGATTATCCCAAAATTGCGTTTGGGTTTTCCAGACACTTTCCATCACACAGTATTTCCGTACTATGGCCACCAAGTCAGCGAAGTGTGCTACGTCATGGCGACTTATGGCATTGAGGACTCCCTTGTCCGTGCAATTGTTGCAAGAGAATGAAATTGCATCTTCCTCGCGACAGTCCTTGACCTTGTTCATTACAAGGAGGAATCTGGCCCAATAGTGATGTACTGTCTCTTGGGGCGCTTGCCTAATGTGGGAAAGATCGTTTGTATCTGGGTGGGTGGGTGGATTTAAGTCCAGACCTTGACCCAATCTGTGATCCCTGGGCAGGGGAGTTTCTGATCTTGGAAGTTCGGGCTCCGGGATGTTGCCCTGTGGGTTCGGTATGCGGCCTGATTCTGGATTCAGGGTTAGGGCGGTGTCCTCCCGTGAGTGAGTATCCTGTTTGGAGAGCTCGGGAATCCGGATATAGTTTATCCTCAAGATAGAGGGAGAATCGCCACATTGCTCCTCCACCACCGCTATCTGATGGGTGACCGGCGGAGAGTTAATCTCCCTTTGGTCGGGTTTAAGCCCGATCCGATCGTAGTCCGTAGTGACTCCCAGAGCGGCAATACGATCCAAGATCTCGTTCAAAGAGGAGAGCTCCATTGGATCCATCTGCTCGGCAAATTTTGAGCTAATGTGGAGGCTATTTTCGACGACCCGAGAGGTCATCGTCGGCATAGCGGCCGAGCGGGCGGTCATGACGAAGCCGCCTAGTCGGAGAGTTTGGCCTACAGTCAGGGCTCCCCCATAGGTGATGTTGTCCTTGACAACGAGGGGAGCCATATTCCTTATGACGACGACACAGTGGAACTCTCAATGAAAGCACCAATGTCGGTGTCAAAACCGGCGGATCTCGGGTAGGGGGTCCCGAACTGTGCGTCTAAGGCGGATGGTAACAGGAGGCAAGGGACACGATGTTTACCCAGGTTCGGGCCCTCTTGATGGAGGTAACACCCTACGTCCTGCTTGATTGTTCTTGATGATATGAGTATTATAAGAGTTGATCTACCACGAGATCAAAGAGGCTAAACCCTAGAAGCTAGCCTATGGTATGATTGTATGTTGTCCTATGGACTAAAACCCTTTGATTTATATAGACACCGGAGGGGGTTAGGGTTACACAAGGTCGGTTACAAAGGAGAAGATATACACATCCGTATTTCCTAGCTTGCCTTCCACGCCAAGTAAAGTCCCATCCGGACATGAGATGAAGTCTTCAATCTTGTATCTTCATAGTCCAACAGTCCGGCCAAAGGATATAGCCCGGCTGTCCGGAGACCCCCTAATCTAGGACTCCCTCAAAAAGCATTAGGAAAAGTAGATACGTTGGAGATGTATCTACTCCCCCAAGCTTAAATTTTGCTTGTCCTCAAGCAATTCAGTTGATAAACTGAAAGTGAAAAAGAAAAACTTTTACGAACTCTTTTGCTCTTGTTTGCATAAATAAGCTTAAATATCACCTAGGTTTTCAGCCGACATTATTGTTGGGGAACGCAGTATTTCAAAAAATTCCTACGATCACGCAAGATCTATCTAGGAGATGCATAGCAACGAGACCGGGAGAGTGTGTCTACGTACCTATGTAGACCAAAAGCGGAAGCGTTTAGTAACGCGGTTGATGTAGTCGAACGTCTTCATGATCCAACCAAACGTGTTCAGCACACGTTCAGCACGATGACGTCCCTCGAGCGCTTGATACAGTTGAGGACGAGGGAGAGTTCCATCAGCATGATGGTGTGGCGACGGTGATGATGAGTTTACCGGCGCAGGGCTTCGCCTAAGCACTACGATGATATGATCGAGGTGGTAAACTATGGAGGGGGCACCACACACGGCTAAGAGATTGTGTGTTGTGCTTTGGGGTGGCTAAACTGTGGAGGGGGGAGGAGGAGGTCGGCCATAGGGGGGCATGCGCCATAGGGGAGTCCAACTAGGATTCCCAATCCTAGTGGGAGTCCCCTTCCTTTTCCAAGAGGGAGAGAGAGGGAAGGAGGAAGAGAGGGAGAAGGAAAGAGGGAGGCGCCGCCCCCTCCTAGTCCAATTCAGACCAACCATGGGGGGGGGCCACCACTTACGCCCCTTCTCTCCTTTCCACTAAAGCCCATTAAGGCCCACTACTTCCCCGGGGGGTTCCGGTAACCTCCCGGTACTCTGAAAAATACCCGAAACACTTCGGAACCATTCCGGTGTCCGAATATAACCTTCCAATATATCGATCTTTACCTCTCGGCCATTTCGAGAGTCCTCGTCATGTCTATGATCTCATCCGGGACCCCGAACAAACTTCGGTCATCAAATCACATAACTCACAATACAAATCGTCATTGAACGTAAAGCGTGCGGACCCTACGGGCTCGAGAACTATGTAGACATGACTGAGACACATCTCCAGTCAATAACCAATAGCGGAACCTGGATGCTCATATTGGCTCCTACATATTCTACGAAGATCTTTATCGGTCAAACCGCATAACAACATATGTTGTTCCCTTTGTCATTAGTATGTTACTTGCTCGAGATTCGATCGTCGGTATCATCATACCTAGTTCAATCTCGTTACCGGCAAGTATCTTTACTCATTCCATAATGCATCATCCCATAACTAACTCATTAGTTACATTGCTTGCAAGGCTTATAGTGATGTGCATTACCGAGAGGGCCCAGAGATACCTCTCCGATACTCGGAGTGACAAATCATAATCTCGATCTATGCCAACTCAACAAACAGCATCAGAGACACCTGTAGAGCATCTTTATAATCACCCAGTTACGTTGTGACGTTTGATAGCACACAAGGTGTTCCTTCGGTATTTGGGAGTTGCATAATCTCATAGTCAGTGGAACATGTATAAGTCATGAAGAAAGCAATAGCAATAAAACTAAACGATCATTATGCTAAGCTAACGGATGTGTCTTGTCCATCACATCATTCTCTAATGATGTGATCCCGTTCATCAAATGACAACTGATACGTCTCCAACGTATCTATAATTTTTGATTGCTCCATGCTATATTATCTACTGTTTTGGATGTTTATGGGCTTTATTATACACTTTTATATCATTTTTGGGATTAACCTATTAACCCAGAGCCCAGTGCCAGTTTCTGTTTTTTCCTTGTTTTAGAATATCATAGAAAAGGAAAATCAAATGGAGTCCAGTTGACCTGAAACTTCACGAAACTTATCTTTGGATCAGAAGAAGCTCAGAAGACTTGGAGTGCACGTCAGGGGATCAACGAGGAATCCACGAGGCAGGGGGGCGCGCCCTCCACCCTCGTGGGCCCCTCGTGGCCCCCCTGACGTATTTCTTCCGCCTATATATCTCCATATACCCTAAAACTCTAGGGATGTTTGTGACACCTATAGGAATAGCCTAATGGATTGATTGGAAAGAATAACTTTGAGGTGGTTTCGTACCCTACCATAATCCCTTCGTTTGCTCTCCGCTATTAGTGACTTTGGCGTGACTCTTTGTTGCATGTTGAGGGATAGTTATGTGATCCAATTATGTTATTATTGTTGAGAGGACTTGCACTAGTGAAAGTATGAACCCTAGGCCTTGTTTCCTATCATTGCAATATCGTTTACGCTCACTTTTATCATTAGTTACCTTGCTATTTTTATATTTTCAGATTACAAAAACCTTTATCTACCATCCATATACCACTTGTATCACTATCTCTTCGCCGAACTAGTGCACCTATACAATTTACCATTGTATTGGGTGTGTTGGGGACACAAGAGACTCTTTGTTATTTGGTTGTAGGGTTGCTTGAGAGAGACCATCTTCATCCTATGGCTCCTACGGATTGATAAACCTTAGGTCATCCACTTGAGGGAAATTTGCTACTGTCCTACAAACCTCTGCACTTGGAGGCCCAACAACGTCTACAAGGAGAAGGTTGTGTAGTAGACATCAAACTCTTTTCTGGCGCTGTTGCCGGGGGGTTAGTGCTTGAAGGTATATCTTTAGATCTTGCAATCAAGTCTTTTAGTTTCTTGTTTTATCACTAGTTTAGTTTATAAAATAAAATTACAAAAATGGAATTAAGGGTACCTCATATGATTCATCTTTTTAATATCTATCATGAAAATAAGGATTCCGATAATTGTGCTCAAGTGCTAGAAGAAGAATGCATTAGAATGTTTTGCACTAAATATTTGAATGATGAGCATGATTGCAATGTTGTTAGTATGAATTCCTTGAATATCTATGATGCTAATGATATGCAAAGCCACAAGCTTGGGGAAGCTATGTTTGGTGAAGATGGTATTTTTTGTCCCCCAAGTTTTGATGAGCAAATTTATTATGATGAAATCATACCTCCTATCTATGATGACTATTGTGATGACATGTATGCTTTAAAGAATAATGATAACAATGAAACTTGTCATCTTTATTTCAATTTTCAATCCCATGATAGTTATTTTGTTGAGTTTGCTCCCACTACTATTCATGAGAAGAATTTTGCTTATGTGGAGAGTAGTAAATTTTCTATGCTTGTAGATCGTGAAAAGAATGCTTTAGGTGCTGGTTATATTGTTGAATTCATTCATGATGCTACTGAAAATTATTATGAGGGAGAAATATATGCTTGTAGGAATTGCAATAATATTAAGTTTCCTCTCTATGTGCTTAAAGTTTCAAAGTTATGCTTGTTTTGCCTTCCTATGCTAGTTGATTATTGTTCCCACAAGTTGTTTTCTCACAAAATCCCTATGCATAGGAAGTGGGTTAGACTTAAATGTGTTAGTCATATTCTTCATGATGCTCTCTTTATGTTACAATTCTTATCTTTTATGTGAGCATCATTTAAATCATCATGCCTAGCTAGGGGCGTTAAACGATAGCGCTTGTTGGGAGGCAACCCAACTTTATTCTTGTTCCTTGCTTTTTGCTCCTGTTTAGTAATAAATAATTTATCTATCCTCTGTATTATTGAGCTTTTATGTTTTAATTAGTGTTTGTGCCAAGTAGAACCATTGGGAAGACTTGGGGAGAGTCTTGTTGATCATGCTGTAAAAAACAGAAACTTTAGCGCTCACGAGATTTGCTGCCATTTTTTATTGGAGAGTGATATTTAGTTAATTATTTTTGAATATGATTAATAGATAAATTACTCACGTCCAGCAATTTATGTTAGAATTTTTGGGGTTCCAGAAGTATACGTTTGATCCAGATTACTACAGACTGTTCTGTTTTTTGACAGATTCTGTTTTCGATGTGTTGTTTGCTTATTTTGATGAATCTATGAGTAGTATCAGAGGGTATGAACCATAGATAAGTTGGAATACAGTAGATATTACACTAATATGAATTTAGAATGAGTTCACAACAGTACCCAAGTGGTGATTTATTTTCTTATACTAACGGAGCTTACGAGTTTTCTGTTAAGTTTTGTGTTGTGAAGTTTTCAAGTTTTGGGTAAAGATTTGATGGACTATGTTATAAGGAGTGGCAAGAGCCTAAGATTGGGATGCCCAAGGCACCCCAAGGTAATATTTAAGGACAACCAAAATCCTAAGCTTGGGGATGCCCCGGAAGGCATCCCCTTTTTCGTCTTTGTTCATCGGTAACTTTACTTGAAGCTATATTTTTATTCGCCACATGATATGTGTTTTGCTTGGAGCGTCATTTTATTTTATTTTGTTTTGCTTGCTGTTTAAATAAAGTATCAAGGTCTGAAATTATTAAATGGGAGAGTCTTCACATAGTTGCATAATTATTCGACTACTCATTGATCTTCACTTATATCTTTCGGAGTAGTTTGTCATTTGCTCTAGTGCTTCACTTATATCCTTTTAGAGCACGGTGGTGGTTTTATTATATAGAAATAGATGAACTCTCATGCTTCACTTATATTATTTCGAGAGTCTTAAATAGCATGGTAATTTGCTTAAATAATCCTAATATGCTAGGTATTCAAGATTAGTAATTTTTTTCTTATGAGTGTTTTGAATACTAAGAGAGGTTTGATGCTTGATGATTGTTTTGAGATATGGAGGTAATAATATCAAAGTCGTGTTAGTTGACTAGTTGTGAATTTGAGAAATGTTTGTGTTAAAGTTTGCAAGTCCCGTAGCATGCACGTATGGTAAACGTTGTGTAACAAATTTGAAACATGAGGTGTTATTTGATTGTCCTCCTTATGAGTGGCGGTCGGGGACGAGCGATGGTCTTTTCCTACCAATCTATCCCCCTAGGAGCATGCGCGTAGTGCTGAGGTTTTTGATGAGTTGTAGATTTTTGCAATAAGTATGTGAGTCCTTTATGACTAATGTTGAGTCCATGGATTATACGCACTCTCACCCTTCCATCATTGCTAGCCTCTTCGGTATCGTGCATTGCCCTTTCTCACATTGAGAGTTGGTGCAAACTTCGCCGGTGCATCGAAACCCCGCGATATGATACGCTCTATCACACATAAACCTTCTTATATCTTACTCAAAACAGCCACCATACCTCCTGTAGCGACCCGGCCCAAATGGATCAAGTCTCTGTGCTTAAGTGTCATCCCTGGATCGATATGCTGACACACACAGTACTCGAGGATTTATAACAGAGGTAAATCACATGTATAAGTAACGTAAATACTATTACCTCAATCCAAATAGCGGAAGTAACAAGGTTGTGGATTCCCATCAACACCAACGGCAAAGTTGAGTGTAGAAATCGTAACCCTAACGTATCACTTACTCGACGTAAGATAATCCTGCAACATGAGACATTGCAGCCACAAAGGGTCAGTACATTGAATGTACTGGCAAATTCACACCATAGAGAATGATGAATAAAGACTATCACTACATGCATACTTGGCTGGTGGAAAAGCTCTATAGTTTTGCGTAAAGCCAATTTTTCCCTACTGCAAAGGAATAAATTTTATTTAACTATTATGGTGGTTGTTGAACATTGAGAATGGTTGACAGCATTCTCAATCCCAATTAAATAACATCATTAAACCCAACAAACTTAATTTAAAGTAACGTGATGAGATTCACATGATAATCCAGGTACTAGATACTCAAGACGTCCATAACCGGGGACACGGCTAATCATGATTAGTTTATACACTCTGCAGAGGTTTGCGCACTTTTCCCCACAAGACTCGATCGCCTCCGTTTGGTTTCTCGCACTACATGGTGTTTGAGAAGACGGATGACCGAGACATAGTCTTTCAGAAGCGCTAGCACCTTACGATGGATAGACCGTTACACCTACTTTCCCCTACATCTGCTAGTCTACCCTGTAAGAGTTCGTACGACTTAATCAACTATGCTAGAGCCCATAATAGCTTCTGGCTGCACACGAAAGTTTCTAGTATGAAAAATCTCATGATCCCTTTGAGCCTGAGTGGCGGTCCATAAAAAAATAGGCAATCCTGGTCTACCCAGGTGCCTAGACAGGCAATCCTGGAATAACCAGGTACCTCAATCCACCCAGATGTGTGTTTAAGTTGCCACCTTAAGTAAACCATTAATTAACAATCTCACATCTGTCATGAATACTTTCAAAAAACCCAATCCACGTCTACGAGCATAGCATGTCAATGTAAGCATAACGTAAAAGTAACTCCCAAGGGTTTGATAATAAGCAGGTAATAGGTACCACCTCAACTACTTCCCATCCCACAATTCAATTAGATCCTAATCATGCAATGTTTGAGGATTGATCTAATGCAATAAAACTGGGTATGAAAGGGGATATGATCAAAGTGTGAACTTGCCTGCAATGTTGATGAAGATGGTTCACACTCAAATATCTTGATAGCTCTACTCGTCACACTCCGGTCAATCTATCGTAATCAAGCAATAGTAACCACACATAAGCAATCACTCAAAAGACCAGAAAGATCGAAGAAGTCGATTCGGAAAACATCAAAACCAAGCAAATAACTCTTGCAACATAAAACAATTTCTAATAGTACCAAAATTATATGAATTTGTCCTTATCAGAAAGTTTAGGTCAAGAGCTTCGATTTGCAAAAAGAATCAACTCAAACGGAGCTACGAAACTCAAGTTATGATCAAACGAAGTTTGAATTCAAATCTGATCTAATTTAAATTTTAAACTTTTCAAAAACATGTTTGAGTTGGATTACTGGATAGAGGAGATCATAACGAAGAAGTGGGCGTTGGTTTCGTTGGATTTGGACAAACGAGTAAAAAGTTATGCTATTTGAAAAATCAGGGCCAAGCTGTTTTACGAAAGAAAAAATAGCTACGGGCTAGGGTCTAATGTATAAATACGCAGACTAATTGATAATCTAATTATTTTATCATATTAATCTAAAAATAATAAACTATAGAGGTATAAGAAGAAAAAAACAAAGAAAGATATCTTTATAAGGCAGAGAAAAGACGACTTTGAAACGAAGAGACAATTTTCAGAAGTCGCGCCGGAGAGCAGAAATATATTTTTCTTAAATGAATCTAGTCAAACCAAAATATTGATTTAACCCGAATCGAATGATTTTTGGAGGCTCTATGGGTCTATATTTATTGGTGGAATAGAGGTGTAGAGGTCAAAGGCTAGGCAATGTGGGACTAAACATAGATGAAAATATACGAAACAGAGAAGAAAAGAGGCGGATGGGCCTAAAGGCCTTCGGCCGGCCGCGCGCACGCTGCGGTGCAGTTTTTTTTACAAAATTCGGCCTAAGAAGAAGAAAAAAAAGGCTAGCTGGGCCTGGCCCATATAGGATAAAGAAAAAAAATAGGGCGCTCGCTGGTACTATGATGCGTACGTAAGCGACAGTTAGTTTCAGGCGCGCGTAGTTTTTTTAAACAGAATGCGATACACTGGAAAATAAAAATAAAATAAAACTTTATATAGGCATATTATATATCAAAATTTTGAGAAAAAGATTTTCTAAAAGATGAACATTTTCCTAGCATTAAATAAAATTCACACAAATTCAGATAATTCAAAGAGTGCTACTGGTCTAATAAAATCCAATAAAAATCATTTTAGAAATATCAAAATGATTTCAAATTTATTTCTCTCCAATTTTCTGTTGTAGGGAATCATGTTACCCTAATTTCCATATATTTTATTTTTGGAGAAAAATAATTTGAATAAAACTCAAATAACTCCAAATTGAAAATAAATTCAAAAGAACTTTGAATTTAATTCTTTGAAACTCCCAACTCATATTTCATATAATTTGAAGAAGTCCTTTTATCTTTTCTCATGAAAATCATTGAGCTGCATGAAGTTTATGAATTGAAATATTTCCAAATGAAATTCAATTATTTTCAAATACCTTTTTATTTAATTTAAATGGAAGAAGTCATATCATCTTCGCTCAAGAGTTTTGTATTTGAAAAGAATTTGAATTCATGGAGATCATAAAGCAAATATGAAACTTTGGGGAAGTCCTTTTATTCCCTCTCATTTAACTTTCAAAAAGTTTCGAATTCACTCACTTTCAGACAATCAATCAAACAATCAGTCAAATCTATCTATTTATTATAACATTCCAAATTTTAGAATTTTGGGATGTTACACCTCCCTATTATGACATTTCCATAGCCATTTCGAGATATATTGCCATGCAACTTCCACCGTTCCGTTTATTATGACACGCATCATCATTGTCATATTGCTTTGCATGATCATGTAGTTGACATCGTATTTGTGGCAAAGCCACTGTTCATAATTTTTCATACATGTCACTCTTGATTCATCACAATCCCGGTACACAGCCGGAGGCATTCATATAGAGTCATACTTTGTTCTAGTATCGAGTTGTAATCATTGAGTTGTAAATAAATAGAAGTGTGATGATCATCATTTTCTAGAGCATTGTCCCAAGTGAGGAATAAAAAAAAGAGAGAAAGGCCATAAAAAAGGAGAAGGCCCCCAAAAAAGAGAAAGGCCATAAAAAAGGGAGAAGGCCCAAAAAAAATAATGAGAGAAAAAGAGAGAAGGGACAATGCTACTATCCTTTGCCACACTTGTGCTTCAAAGTAGCACCATAACCTTCATGATAGAGAGTCTCTTGTTTTGTCACTTTCATATACTAGTGGGAAATTTTTATTATAGAACTTGGCTTGTATATTCCAACAATGGGCCTCCTCAAGTGCCCTAGGTCTTCGTGAGCAAGCAAGTTGGATGCACACCCACTTAGTTTCTTTTATTGAGCTTTCATACATTTATAGCTCTAGTGCATCCGTTGCATGGCAATCCCTACTCCTTGCATTAACATCAGTCGATGGGCATCTCCATAGCCCATTGATTAGCCTCGTTGATGTGAGACTTTCTCCTTTTTTGTCTTCTCCACATAACCCCCACCATCATATTCTATTCCACCCATAGTGCTATATCCATGGCTCGCGCTCATGTATTGCGTGAAGGTTTATAAAGTTTGAGATTACTAAAGTATGAAACAATTTCTTGGCTTGTCATCGGGGTTGTGCATGATGAGAGCATTCTTGTGTGATGAAAATGGAGCATGACTAAACTATATGATTTTGTAGGGATGAACTTTCTTTGGCCATGTTATTTTGAGAGGACATAATTGCTTAGTTAGTATGCTTGAAGTATTATTGTTTCTATGCCAATATGAACTTTTATCTTGAATCTTTCGTATCTGAATATTCATACCACAATTAAGAAGAATTACATTGAAATTATGCCAAGTAGCACTCCACATCAAAAATTTTGTTTTTATCATTTACCTACTCGAGGACGAGCATGAATTAAGCATGGGGATGCTTGATACGTCTCCAACGTATCTATAATTTTTGATTGCTCCATGCTATATTATCTACTGTTTTGGATGTTTATGGGCTTTATTATACACTTTTATATCATTTTTGGGACTAACCTATTAACCCAGAACCCAGTGCCAGTTTCTGTTTTTTTCTTGTTTTAGAATATCGTAGAAAAGGAAAATCAAACGGAGTCCAATTGACCTGAAACTTCACAGAACTTATTTTTGGATCAGAAGAAGCTCAGAAGACTTGGAGTGCACGTCAGGGGATCAACGAGGAAGCCACGAGGCAGGGGGGCACGCCCACCCCCTGGGCGCGCCCTCCACCCTCGTGGGCCCCCTGACGTATTTCTTCCGCCTATATATCTCCATATACCCTAAAAAGATCCGAGAGCACAATAGATCGGGAGTTCCGCCGCCAGAAGCCTCCGTAGCCACCGAAAGCCAATCTAGACCCGTTCCGGCACCCTACCAGAGGGGGAATCCCTCTCTGGTGGCCATCTTCATCATCTCGGTGCTCTCCATGACGAGGAGGGAGTAGTTCTCGCTCGGGGCTGAGGGTATGTACTAGTAGCTATGTGTTTGATCTCTCTCTCTCTCTCTCGTGTTCTTGAGGTGATACAATCTTGATGTATCGCGAGCTTTGCTATTATAATTGGATCTTATGATGTTTTCTCCCCCTCTACTCTCTTGTAATGGATTGAGTTTCCCCTTTGAAGTTATCTTATCAGATTGAGTCTTTAAATATTTGAGAACACTTGATGTATGTCTTGTCGTGCGTATCTGTGGTGACAATGGGATACCATGTGATTCACTTGAGGTATGTTTTGGTGATCAATTTGCGGGTTCCACCCATGAACCTATGCATAGGGGTTGGCACACGTTTTTGTCGTGATTCTCCGGTAGATACTTTGGGGCACTCTTTGAGGTTCTATGTGTTGGTTGAATAGATGAATCTGAGATTGTGTGATGCATATCGTATAATCATACCCACGGATACTTGAGGTGACATTGGAGTATCTAGGTGACATTAGGGTTTTGGTTGATTTGTTTCTTTAAGGTGTTATTCTAGTACAAACCCTAGGGCTGTTTGTGACACCTATAGGAATAGCCCAATGGATTGATTGGAAAGAATAACTTTGATGTGGTTTCGTACCCTACCATAATCCCTTCGTTTGCTCTCCGCTATTAGTGACTTTGGAGTGACTCTTTGTTGCATGTTGAGGGATAGTTATGTGATCCAATTATGTTATTATTGTTGAGAGGACTTGCACTAGTGAAAGTATGTACCCTAGGCCTTGTTTCCTATCATTGCAATACCGTTTACGCTCACTTTTATCAGTAGTTACCTTGCTGTTTTTATATTTTCAGATTACAAAAACCTTTATCTACCATCCATATACCACTTGTATCACTATCTCTTCGCCGAACTAGTGCACCTATACAATTTACCATTGTATTGGGTGTGTTGGGGACACAAGAGACTCTTTGTTATTTGGTTGTAGGGTTGCTTGAGAGAGGCCATCTTCATCGTACGCATCCTACGGATTGATAAACCTTAGGTCATCCACTTGAGGGAAATTTGCTACTGTCCTACAAACCTCTGCACTTGGAGGCCCAACAACGTCTACAAGGAGAAGGTTGTGTAGTAGACATCAACAACACATGTCTATGGTCAGGAAACTTAACCATCTTTGTTTAACGAGCTAGTCTAGTAGAGGCTTGCTAGGGACACTATGTTTTGTCTATGTATCCACGCATGTATCAAGTTTCTGGTTAATACAATTCTAGCATGAATAATAAACATTTATCATGATAAAAGGAAATATAAATAACAACTTTATTATTGCCTCTAGGGCATATTTACTTCAGTCTCCCACTTGCACTAGAGTCAATAATCTAGTTCACATCGCCATGTGATTTAACACCAATAGTTCACATCACCATGTGACCAACACCCAAAGGGTTTACTAGAGTCAATAATCTATTTCACATCTCCATGTGATTAAAACCCAAAGAGTACTAAGGTGTGATCATGTTTTGCTTGTGAGAGAAGTTTAGTCAATGGGTATGCCACATTCAGATCCATATGTATTTTGCAAATTTCTGTGTCTACAATGCTCTGCATGGAGCTACTCTAGCTAATTGCTCCCACTTTTAATATGTATCCAGATTGAGACTCAGAGTCATCTAGATTAGTGTTAAAGCTTGCATCGACGTAACTCTTTATGATGAACTCTTTATCACCTCCATAACCGAGAAATATTTCCTTAGTCCTCTAAGGATAATTTTGACCGCTGTCCAGTGATCTACTCCTGGATCACTATTGTACCCCTTTGCCAAACTCATGACAAGGTACACAATAGGTCTGGTATACAACATGGCATACTTTATAGAACCTATGGCCGAGGCATAGGGAATGACTTTCATTCTCTCTCTCTATCTTTTGCCGCGGTTGGGTTTTGAGTCTTACTCAACTTCATACCTTACAACTCAGGCAAGAACTCCTTTGATTGATCCATTTTGAACTCCTTCAAAATCTTATGAAGGTATGTACTCACCGAAAGTTTTATCAAGCGTCTTGATCTATCTTTATAGATCTTGATGCCCAATATGTAAGTAGCTTCACCGAGGTCTTTCTTTGAAAAACACCTTTCAAACACTCCTTTATGCTTTTGAGAAAATTCTACATCATTTCTGATCAACAATATGTCATTCACATATACCTATCAGAAAAGCTGTAGTGCTCCCACTCACTTTCTTGTAAATACAGGCTTCACCACAAATCTGTATAAAACTATATGCTTTGATTAACTCACCAAAGCGTATGTTCCAACTCCAAGATGCTTGCACCAGTCCATAGATGGATCGCTGGAGTTTGCACACTTTGTTAGCACCTTTAGGATTGAGAAAACCTTCTGGTTGCATCATATACAACTCTTCTTTAATAAATCCATTAAGGAATACAGTTTTGACATCCATTTGCCAGATTTCATAAAATGAGGCAACTGCTAAAATGATTCGGACAGACTTTTAAGCATCGATACGAGTGAGAAAATCTCATCGTAGTCAACACCTTGAACTTGTCAAAAACCTTTTGCGACAATTCGAGTTTTGTAGATAGTAACACTATCAGCGTCCGTCTTCCTCTTGAGGATCCATTTATTCTCAATGGCTTGCTGATCATTGGGCAAGTCAAACAAAGTCCATACTTTCTTCTCATACATGGATCCCATCTAAGATTTCATGGCCTCAAGCCATTTCGCGGAATCTGGGCTCATCATCGCTTCCTCATAGTTCGTAGGTTCGTCATGGTCTAGTAACATGACTTCCAGAATAGGATTACTGTACCACTCTGGTGCGGACCATACTCTGGTTGACCTACAAGGTTCAGTAGTAACTTGATCTGAAGTTTCATGATCATCAGCATTAGCTTCCTCACTAATTAGTGTAGGAATCATTGGAACTGATTTTTGTGATGAACTACTTTCCAATTCGGGAGAAGGTACAATCACCTCATCAAGTTCTACCATTCCTCCCACTCACTTCTTTCGAGAGAAACTCCTTCTCTAGAAAGGATCAATTCTTAGCAACAAATATCTTGCCTTTGGATCTGTGATAGAAGGTGTACCCAATAGTTTCCTTTGGGTATCCTATGAAGACGCATTTCTCCGATTTGGGTTCGAGCTTATCATGTTGAAGCTTTTTCACATAAGCATCGCAGCCCCAAACTTTAAGAAATGACAGCTTAGGTTTCTTGCCAAACAATAGTTCATACAGTGTCGTCTCAACGGATTTAGATGGTGCCCTATTTAATGTGAATGCAGCTGTCTCTAATGCATAACCCCAAAACGATAGTGGTAAATCAGTAAGAGACATCATAGATCGTACCATATCTAATGAAGTACGGTTACGACGTTCGAACACACCATTACGCTGTGGTGTTCCAGGTGGCGTGAGTTGTGAAACTATTCCACATAGTTTTAAATGAAGGCCAAACTCATAACTCAAATATTCGCCTCTGCGATCAGATCGTACAAACTTTTTTTTCTTGTTACGATGCTCAACTTCACTCTGAAATTCTTTGAACTTTTCAAATGTTTTAGACTTGTGTTTCATTAAGTAGATATACCCATATCTTCTCAAATCATCTGTGAAGGTCAGAAAATAACGATATCCGCCGCGAGCCTGAACACTCATCGGACCGCATACATCGGTATGTATTATTTCCAATAAGTCAGTGGCTCGCTCCATTGTTCCGGAGAACGGATTCTTTGTCATCTTTCCCATGAGGCATGGTTCGCAAGCATCAAATGATTCATAATCAAGTGATTCCAAAAGTCCATCTGCATGGAGTTTCTTCATGCGCTTTACACCAATATGACCTAAACGGCAGTGCCACAAATATGTTGCGCTATCATTATTGTCGGTGTCAAAACCGGCGGATCTCGGGTAGGGGGTCCCGAACTGTGCGTCTAGGCCGGATGGTAACAGGAGGCAAGGGACACAAAGTTTTACCCAGGTTCGGGCCCTCTTGATGGAGGTAAAACCCTACGTCCTGCTTGATTAATATTGAAGATATGGGTGTTACAAGAGTAGATCTACCACGAGATCAGAGAGGCTAAACCCTAAAAGCTAGCCTACGGTATGATTGTATGTTGTGATTGTTGTCTTACGGACTAAAACCCTTCGGTTTATATAGACACCGGAGAGGGTTAGGGTTACACAAGGTCGGTTACAAAGGAGGAGATATCCATATACGTATTGCCTAGCTTGCCTTCCACGCCAAGTAGAGTCCCATCCGGACACGAGACGAAGTCTTCAATCTTGTATCTTCATAGTCTATCAGTCCGGCCAATGGAGATAGTCCGGCTGTCCGGAGACCCCCTAATCCAGGACTCCCTTAGTAGCCCCCGAACCAGGCTTCAATGATGATGAGTCCGGCGCGCAGTTGTCTTCAGCATTGCAAGGCGGGTTCCTTCTCCAAATTCTGTGTACCTGTCGAAATAATGTCCGGTTCCTTGTGATGGTTTGTACTTCTTGGCTTCTATGCCCAATAATGGCCACTTTCCACGTGTCGAGCGAATGTGAAGAGCCAGGGTGTTTTCACATTTACCCCCTAGCTATGTAAATGAGCCGCCTATTTAAAAAGACGAGGATTCAGATCCAAATCACATCATCGTCCCTTGCCGAGTCTTCATCAGAGCGTACCCGACAGAGATCCATTCCACCATGGCCGGTCGACGCAGCTCCTCCTCTCGCACTCCTAGTTCCAAGCCTGGAGATTGGGAGAGATGTTCCATCCCGCACAGCAAATTGGTGATGCTTCAGTCCAAGGGATTTCTTCCCCTAACATACCTGGTCCCAGTTCGAGCCGGGCTTGCCACCTATAATGGCGGAGAGCAAGCAGAGAGCCGTCCCAATCCCTCCAAGGGAGAGCGGGTGTGCCTTGTCCCTTATCTGGTAAGAGGGATCGGATTCCCAATCCATCCGTTTCTTCGAGGGCTTCTGGAGTTCTATGGCCTCCAGCTGCACAACCTTACGCCTACCTCCCTGCTGCACATCGCGGGATTCATAGCCCTTTGCGAGTTATTTTTGGGCTGTGAGGCTCATTTCGCTCTGTGGAAGAAGTTGTTCTGCCTTGTGCCCCGTTTTAAGAAGGGATCAATATATCAAGTGGGCGGAGCCGAAGTGTGGCGTATCGCTGGGACCGGATACCTATCTGGGACCCCGAAGAAGACGTCCGAAGACTGGCCTTCAGAATGGTTTTATATAGAAGATGTCCCCCTTACGGACCCTATTCGGATCGGCCTTCCTGAGTTTGACAATGCCCCTTTGAAGAAGCGCCAGAGCTGGCGTCCACGGAGCCCCTGGAGGAAGACGACCGGGACATTCTTTATCTGATGAGCCGGATAAGCTCTTTAGCTCGATCCGGATTGACCATGATCGAGGTCATGGCTATATGCATTATGCGGGGGTGCATCCACTCTAGTACAGAGGCCACCCCATGTGGGACTTCAACGGGGAGGATGACACCACCCGCCACGGCCGCAAAGGGCCGGGATCGGCTGCTGATCTAATAAAGATCTTGTCCACTTTGTACAAGGGAGAAGAGGAGGAGTTCCTCCGTATCAACCCGCAGGGTGGATTCTCCATGTACAATCCTCCGAGCTGGGTAAGCGGAGATTTTTCTCGCCCATCCGTTTCGTATTCCCATAGTTTAAGTATTCATTCTAGCGATTTCATCGCAGGAGCTGCGCCAGGCAGTAAAGGAGATAAACAGCCCTCCTCCACAGCCCAAGGACCCTGGACGGTCCCTTGACCCGGCCTCCCAGGAGGATCCGAACATATCCGTGGAGCTGATCGACGGGTTTTTTTTACCAAGGGAGTAATGACAATACCTTGGTGGCCATTACGGCCGATTATCCTGGGCTAGTTCCAACCTCACAGGTGACTGAGACCGAAATCCCAACACTTAAAAAGGGATCCGTCCTTGTGCTCTTTTTTCATTGCCGTATAATAGCCATGTCTTGCAGGGGAGGTCCTCGGGGCAGAAGGCCGAGCCTATGGCAACTAGCCAACAAGGGGCCGCTAGGCCAGGCAGGCTGAAAAGATCCGTAGTCTGGATTGAAGCACCGGCACAGCAGTATAGCGCGCCATCTTTATTGCAAGACATTATTTACACATGCATATTAACGCCCATGCCTTCTTTTCAGGAGAAAGAGCGCTCGCCGGACTATACCCGGAGAGGCTACCAACCGCGCCTCCACAAGCCAGGCTCCAAGGCCGGACTCAGGGATGGGAATGAGTACAAGGCGTGCACCGGGTGCTCCTCCGACAGAGGATACGGATGGACTGTCCGCCACCCCTTCCGAGGTGGAAAGTGCCATGAAACATAGACGTCGCCGGACTATTTTCGTGACGCTTGTTTCTCCCAAGAGGCTTTAGATGCCTTCAACTCGGGATATGCGCACCTCCGTGCCGCTCAAAATGGTCTAGCCAGAGCCACGGAGCAGTATGTAAAAGACATACGGGTGAGAAAATTTGATGATTATATATATCAGTAGCCCCTGAGCCTTGAAACAGTTAGGATAACTGATTTAAGGATCATTTGTTATGTAGGTTCTTACAGAAAAGAATACTCAACTGTCCCAGGAGCTGGAAGAGTGCAAAGCCCAACTTCAGGCCGCACTGTCCGCCGGAGGGGAGCCCAAAGAGACCCCCGCTGGTAACATATCCGTCAAATGATAAGTATTATATTAGAGTGCGGCTTTATATGAAAATCTGACGATAAAATTGTAGATGTCGCTGGAGTGAATCCGGATAAGCAGCAGCTCATACGCCAGCTGAAGGCTGGTGAGAGCGTGCTAACGAGGGTGAGGCAGGAGAAGAATGATCTCCAAGATGCCAACACCAAGCTGGGCATGGAACTAAAAGATGTTCGTGCCCAACTGTCGGATTCTGTTAAGGAGAATCGGCGACTTCGACGCGACATATTTAGTAAGTGCTTGAACGAACTTTGAAAAAGAGTTTGGCGAGGAAGCTGGCTGACAGAGTTTTGTCTGTAGGTATGCTAACAGGACGTCCTGCCGAGGAGATGCCTAGTTCAACGGGTGATCTTCTTCCCGAGCTCGCACAGTTGCACGAACAAGTTCGGCAGGTGATGCAAGGCGTTGCCCAGGCCTTGTGGCCGTCCGTCTCCATACCTGAAGGCCTTGGAGAGCTTGCAGAAAAGCTGAAGGGAGCACAGTGGCATTTCCGATTATGGAAGATATCGGCCTGCTGTCAGGGCGCCAGGGAGGCTTGGGCAATGGTGAAGACACGGTACACGAAGGCTGACCCGAACCACATGGCCGAAGTCGGACCTGTGGGGCCTGACGGCAAGGAGATCCCTATGAATTTAGTGTATGGCCAAGTAGAATTGGCCGCAAAGTATTCCCAACAGGACTGTAGACTAGACAGCCTATTGGAGGGCATTGAAGAGGAATTCAACCAGTCAAATTGACTATGTAATTGTAAAGTGACATGTATGATGTCTTCTAGCCGGATTGTAGATCGTTTGTCGTGGCGGACCTTTTCGCTTCAACCTCGGGACCCGACAGTCCGGAGTGTATCCGAATACCCCCTTGGTTATATAAGAACCAGGGCATGCGTGGAGACCAGGCATAGGGGTCATTAGTGCTTTATCAGACAAGTGACCAACTAGTTATGTTATATTACATGGGTAGTAAGAAACATCTTCCAGAGAGAATAGTTCCGTTAAGGGTTCCTTTCCCTGGGTAGGCATGCCCTAAAGTGCATGTCCGGACTGCGACAAGAAGCGCAGCAAAAACGTCTGGGGGCAGATATGGTTAATAAATAAAAGTCATCTTTTGATCACCGACCGAATATTCTCTTAAGAACGCTAGCTTTCGGCTTCACCCAGTCTGAGGTACACGTCCGTGTTGGGGAACGTAGCATAAATTCAAAATTTTCCTATGTGTCACCAAGATCTATCTATGGAGTCATCTAGCAACGAGGGAGGAGTGGATCTACATACCCTTGTAGATCGCGGGCGGAAGCGTTCAAGAGAACGGGGTTGATGGAGTCGTACTCGTCGTGATCCAAATCACCGATGATCCTAGCGCCGAACGGACGGCACCTCCGCGTTCAACACACGTACGGAGCAGCGACGTCTCCTCCTTCTTGATCCAGCAAGGGGGGAGGATAGGTTGATGGAGATCCAGCATCACGGCGGCGTGGTGGTGGAAGTAGCGGGATTCTAACAGGGCTTCGCCAAGCGCTGCGGGAGGAGGGAGATGTGTCATGGGAGGGAGAGGGAGGCGCCAGGGCTTAGGTATTGCTGCCCTCCCTTCCCCCACTATATATAGGGCCAAGGGAGAGGGGGGGGGGCGCAGCCTTGGCCCTTCCTCCAAGGAAGGGTGCGGCCAAGGGAGGAGTCCATCCTCCCCAAGGCACCTAGGAGGTGCCTTCCCCTTTTAGGACTCTTCCTTTCCCTCATCTCTTGGCGCATGGGCCTCTTGGGGCTGGTGCCCTTGGCCCATATAGGCCAAGGCGCACACCCTACAGCCCATGTGGCCCCCCGGGGCAGGTGGACCCCCTTGGTGGACCCCCGGGACCCTCCCGGTGGTCCCGGTACGTTACCGATAAAACCCGACGTCCGGCTGACCCGGCGGTAACAATCGCAGAGGTGCTCCCCTTATGCCCTAGCCGAATTAACGACAACGTAGGGCATAAATACAAGAGCCAGGCAACCCAGCTTGGCCAAAACTTAAGTCATATCGATGCATATAATAGTGAAAAAAGGTACATCCGGAAATATAACGCATGTGTTGGGCGTGATGCCCAGGTAAATAATTTAAGCTTCTGTGAAAGAAGCCCCCAGGTGTAGATAGTGCGGCTAGCACCTTTGTAATGTACAAGTGAGGCACAAGGTGACCCGTGAAGGTCTAGAGGAGTAAAAGAAAGAAAGGGAAACAAGATGGACGACGCATATGCAGAAAATGGACAAAGGGAGGGGACTAACATAAAGTCCGGTGCTAGGCATAGAATCTTCGGAGCCTGGCTGCGTTCCATGGGTTCGGCTCGAGTCGACTAGTCGATGCATCCCGCAGTCGGTATGCTCCGCCGGTTAGAACTTGGTCGATGATGAAGGGACCTTCCCATTTGGGCTCTAGCTTGTTCTTTTTCTTATCCGACAGCCGGAGAACTAGTTTGCCAACGTTATAAGTTTTGGCTCGTACTTCTCTGCTTTGGTATCTACGAGCCTGTTGCTGGTAAAATGCGGAACGGGCTTTGGCTACGTCGCGCTCTTTCTCCAAGGTGTCCAGACTGTCCTGCCGATCGAGCTCGGCTTCTCTTTCTTCGTACATGCGCACTCGAGGTGAGTCATGAATTATGTCACAGGGCAGGACTGCCTCTGCGCCGTACACCATAAAAATGGTGTGTATCCGGTACTACGATTCGGCATGGTCCGCAGCCCCCAGAGTACGGAGTCGAGCTCCTCTACCCAGTGTGTGTCAGACTCTGTTAAGGAGCGCACTAGTCTAGGTTTAATGCCGCTCATTATAAGACCATTTGCTCGTTCGACTTGACCGTTGGTTTGTGGGTGGTAGACTGAAGCATAATCGAGCTTGATGCCCATTTTGCTGCACCAGAGTTTTACCTCGTCGGCTGTGAAGTTCGTGCCGTTATCAGTGATGATGCTGTGGGGGACGCCGTAGCGATGTACAACCCCGGATATGAAATCGATCACCGGTCCGGATTCGGCTGTTTTAACCGGCTTGGCCTCTATCCATTTGGTGAATTTATCCACCATGACCAATAAGTATTTTTTCTTGTGGGTTCCACCTTTAAGGTGTCCAACCATGTCAAGCCCCCAGACCACAAAGGGCCATGTAATGGGGATTGTTCGGAGGGCGGTGGGTGGCATATGGCTTTGATTTGCAAAGAGCTGGCAACCGGCGCAACGCTGGACTAAGTCCCGTGTGTCTGCTCGGGCTGTTGGCCAATAGAATCCTGTACGGAAGGCCTTGCTCACAAGAGCCGGGCTGCAGCGTGATGACCGCCGAGTCCGGCATGAATTTCTGCCAAAAGGTTCCGTCCCTCCTCTTCGGAGATGCACCGTTGAAGGACTCCGATAGCGCCTTTTTTTGTACAATTCTCCCTCGTGGACCCTGTAGGCCTTTGATCGCCGCACTATGCAGCATGCCTCATTTTGGTCCTCCGGGAGTTCCTGTCTAGTTAAGTAGGCCAGGAATGGTTCTGTCCACGGGGCAATAATGGCCATTATTTCGTGGTCTGATTGTGTTATTTCGGTGGCGGAGCCTCTGATTGTGTCAGGGAGTTCGGTATCGGGTATTTTGGCCGGGTCCGGACTTTTGTTACCGGTGTCCCCTTCCCATGCTACGGATGGCTTGAAAATCCTTTCCAGAAAAATGTTGGGAGGGACCGCGTCGCGTTTGGCGCCAATGCTGGCGAGGATATCCACCGCCTGATTATTTTCCCGAGCCACATGGTGAAATTCGAGCCCTTCGAACCGAGCTGACATTTTTAGGACGGCATTGCGATAAGCGGCCATTTTTGGATCCTTGGCATCAAAGTCTCCATTTATTTGGGATATCGCGAGGTTTGAATCCCCGCGCACCTCTAGGCGTTGAATGCCCATGGATACTGCCATCTGGAGACCATGGAGAAGGGCCTCATATTCGGCTGCGTTGTTGGAGTCTGTATACATTATCTGCAGTACGTATTGAATGGTGTCTCCTGTTGGGGATGTCAAAACGACGCCAGCTCCCAGACCGGCCAACATTTTGGAGCCGTCGAAGTGCATGATCCAGTTTGAATATGTGCCGTACTCTTTAGGGAGTTCGGCTTCCGTCCATTCAGCGACGAAGTCAGCCAAAACTTGCGATTTAATAGCTCGCCGTGGTTTGTAAGTTATGTCGAACGGGAGGAGCTCAATCGCCCATTTGGCAATCCAGCCCGTCGCGTCGCGGTTGTTTATAATATCGTTAAGTGGTACTTCCAAGGCTACTGTTATCGAACACTCATGAAAGTAGTGTCGCAGCTTCCGGGATGCCATAAATACCGCGTACGCTATCTTTTGATAATGCGGGTACCGTGATTTGCATGGGGTAAGGACTGTGGACACATAGTAAACCGACTTTTAAAGGGGAAATTTGTGTCCATTCGCTTCTCGCTCGACGACAAGCACTGCGCTTACTACTTGATGAGTTGCCGCAATGTATAATAGCATTAGTTCGCCAGTGTTTGGCGCGGCCAGGACTGGGTTTGTTGCCAATATGGCTTTTATTTTGTTCAGTACGGCCGTGGCGGCGTCCGTCCACTCGAAGTGTTCGGTGCGCCGTAGGAGGCGATAAAGGGGTAATGCCTTTTCTCCCAAGCGGGAGATAAAGCGGCTTAGAGCCGCCACGCATCCGGTTAATTTTTGTATTTGTTTGAGGTCAGTTGGGGTAGCCAACTGTGACAGCGCTCGAACTTTGGCCGGATTAGCTTCAATACCTCTACTAGAGACGATGAATTCCAGGAGCTTTCCTGCTGGTACGCTGAAAACGCATTTTTTCCGGATTGAGATTGATGTCATATGTTCGGAGGTTGTCGAATATGACCCTCAAGTCGTCTACTAGGGTTTCGACATGCTTGGTTTTAACGACCACATCATCCATGTATGCCTCCACTATTTTGCCGATCTGGTTTGCCAGGCATGTCTGAATCATGCGCTGATATGTTGCACCAGCGTTTTTTAGCCTGAAGGGCATTGTGTTAAAGCAGAATGGGTCGTATGGTGTGATGAATGCCGTTGCAGCTTGGTATGGCTCTGCCATTTTGATTTGATGGTAGCCGGAGTATGCGTCGAGGAAACACAATGAATCGTGTCCTGCAGTAGCATCGATGATTTGATTGATGCGGGGGAGGGGGAAGGGATCCTTTGGGCAGGCCTTATTAAGGTCCTTAAAATCGACGCACAAGCGCCGGGATTTGTCCTTCTTGGGCACCATCACCAGGTTTGCTAGCCAGTCTGGATGTTTTATGTATCTGATGAATCCAGCCTCCAATAGCTTGGCTAGTTCCTCTCCCATGGCTTGTCTTTTAGGCTCGGAGAAACGTCAAAGAGCCTGCTTGACTGGCTTGAATCCTTTTAGGATATTTAGGTTGTGTTCAGCCAGCCTGCGCGGGATTCCTAGCATGTCCGAAGGGTGCCAGGCAAAAATGTCCCAGTTCTCGCATAGGAACTCTCGCAGTGCGGCGTCAACATCAGGGTTTAATTGTGCCCCGATGGAAGCTGTTTTTGTAGGGTCCGTTGGATGGACTTGGAATTTGACTATTTCGTCTGCCGGCTTAAAGGAGGTGGACTTGGATGTTTTATCGAGTATCACGTCGTCCCTGTTCACCGTGGAGCGCAGCGTAGTTAGTTCTTCGGCCACTAGGGCTTCGGTTAGTGCCTCGAGGGCCAGTGCCCCTGTCTTATTTTCGGCGCGGAGTGCTATGTCCGGATCACTAACAAGAGTGATGATTCCGTTGGGCCCGGGCATTTTGAGCTTCATGTACCCGTAATGGGGTATGGCTTGGAAGATTGTAAACGCCTCCCGCCCTAATAGAGCGTGGTATCCGCTGCTGAACGGGGCCACTTGGAATGTAATTTCTTCGGACCTGTAATTATCCGGCGTGCTGAATACCACGTCTAGTGTGATTTTTCCGGCGCAGCGTGCTTCCCGACTGGGGATGATTCCTCTAAAGGTTGTGCTACTTTGCTTAATGCGGCTCCAGTCTATTTCCATCTTTTGAAGAGTTTCCTCGTAGATGAGGTTTAATCCGCTGCCGCCGTCCATGAGTACCTTGGAGAGTTGAAAGCCGTCCACGATTGGACTGAGGACCAGTGCGGCTGGTACTCGGGTTGTTCGGAATTTAGGCTCGTCACTGGCATTGAAGGTAGTAGCCGTGTCACTCCAAGGATTTGTTTCTGCTATGTGGCAGATTTCGGACGTGCTGCGGAGTGTTCACTTCCATCTTTTATTTGACGCGAAGGTCTCGAATACCGTTAAGACCGTACTATTGTCCTCAGGGTGGTGCTCTGTGGTTTTTGGGAGGAGTAGATCCTCACCACTTTTGGCTACCTGCCGAAGTATCTAGCATGATCTAAGGCTATGCGTTGGTATCGCATCCGCTGTACTATGAATTTTGCAGGGTCCGTTGAGCCATCCCTCTAGTACGGTTCCTTGCCCCACAGAGGGCTTTTGCTTTTTGGTAGTTAACCCAGGTGTATTGTGATAATGCACCCTTTTATTTCGGACTGGGTTTGTATTCAGGGTCGGATTATCCCAAAATTTTATTTCGGTTTTCCAGGCGCTTTCCATCGCACAGTACTTTCGTACTATGGACACCAAGTCGGCAAAGCGTGTAATTTCGCGACGACTTATGGCGTTGAGGATTCCCTTGTCCGTGTAAGTATTGTAGAAGAGTGAAATTGTGTCTTCCTCGCGGCAGTCCTTTATCCTGTTCTTGACCAGGAGGAATCTGGCCCAGTAATGGTGTACTGTTTCTGCTGGCTCTTGCCTAATTTGGGATAGATCGTGTACGTTTGGGTGGGTGGGTGGAATTGAATCCGAATCCTCACCCAATCTGAGGCTCAGTGGCCAAGGAGTTTCCGAACTCGAAAGTTTGGATTCTTGGATGTTTTCCGGTAAATCTAGCCCGCTGCCTGATTCTGGGTTCAGGCTTTGAGTGACATCCTCCCCTCCGCGGGTATCCGGCTTGGAGGGATCGGGAATCCAGACGTAGCTAGTCCTTAAGATAGATGAAGTTTTGCCGCATTGTTCTTCCACCACTGCAACGTGATGGGTGACCTGGGGAGAGTTAATTTCTCTTAGATCGGGTTTAGGCCCAATCTGATCATAGTCTATAGCGACTCCCAGGGCAGCGATACGATCCAAGAGCTCGTTCAGGGAAGAGAGCTCCAGTGGATCTAACTGCTCGGCGAGTTCCGAGTTGATGTGAAGATTGCTTTTGATGACCCGAGAAGTCATCGTCGGCGCAGCGGCCGAACAGGCGGTCATAAGAAAACCACCTAGCCGGAGAGTTTGGCCGATAGCCAGAGCTCCCTCAGCGATAGTGCCATCTTTAAAGACAGGACGAGACATCCTTCCTTGTGGCGACGACACAGCGGAACTCTCAATGAAAGCACCAATGTCGGTGTCAAAACCGGCGGATCTCGGGTAGGGGGTCCCGAACTGTGCGTCTAGGCTGGATGGTAACAAGAGGCAAGGGACACAAAGTTTTACCCAGGTTCGGGCCCTCTTGATGGAGGTAAAACCCTACGTCCTGCTTGATTAATATTGAAGATATGGGTGTTACAAGAGTAGATCTACCACGAGATCAGAGAGGCTAAACCCTAAAAGCTAGCCTACGGTATGATTGTATGTTGTGATTGTTGTCCTACGGACTAAAACCCTTCGGTTTATATAGACACCGGAGAGGGTTAGGGTTACACAAGGTCGGTTACAAAGGAGGAGATATCCATATACGTATTGCCTAGCTTACCTTCCACGCCAAGTAGAGTCCCATCCGGACACGAGACGAAGTCTTCAATCTTGTATCTTCATAGTCTATCAGTCCGGCCAATGGAGATAGTCCGGCTGTCCGGAGACCCCCTAATCCAGGACTCCCTCAATTATCAACTTTGCATATTTTGGCATCAATATTATGAATATGTGTATCACTACGACCGAGATTCAATAAACCATTTACATATGGTGTATGACCATAGAAGGTTTTATTCATGTAAACAGAACAACAATTATTCTCTAACTTAAATGAATAACCGTATCGCAACAAAAATGATCCAATCATATTCATGCTCAACGCAAACACCAAATAATATTTATTTAGGTCCAACACTAATCCCGAAGGTAGAGGGAGTGTGCAATGGTGATCTTATCAACCTTGGAATCACTTCCAACACACATCGTCACCTCGTCCTTAACTAGTCTCTGTTCATTTTGTAACTCCTGTTTTGAGTTAGTAATCTTAGCAACTGAACCGGTATCAAATACCCTGGGGTTAGTATGAACACTAGTAAAGTACACATCAATAACATGTATATCAAATATACCTTTGTTCACTTTTCCATCCTTCTTATCCGCCGAGTATTTTGGGGTAGTTCCGTTTTCAGTGACCATTCCCTTTGCAGTAGAAGCACTCAATTTCAGGCTTAGGTCTAGCTTTGGGCTTCTTCATGGGAGTGGCAACTTGCTTGCTATTCTACTTGAAGTTCCCTTTCTTTCCCTTTCCCTTTTTATTGAAACTAGTGGTCTTGTTAACCATCAACACTTGATGCTTTTTATTGATTTCTACCTTCACTGATTTCAGCATCACGAAGAGCTTGGGAATCGTTTTCGTCATCCCTTGCATATTACAGTTCATCAAAAAGTTCTAGTAACTTGGTGATAGTGACTAGAGAACTCTGTCAACCACTATCTTATCTGGAAGATTAACTCCCACTTGATTCAAGCGATTGTTGTACCCAGACATTCTAAGCACATGCTCACTAGCTGAGCTATTCTCCTCCATCTTGTAGGCAAAGTACATGTCAGAGGTCTCATACCTCTTAACACGGGCATGAGTCTGAAATATCATTTTCAGCTCTTGTAACATCTCATATGCTCCATAGCGTTCAAAACATTTTTGAAATCCCGGTTCTAAGCCGTAAAGCATGGTGCACTAAACTATCAAGTAGTCATCATACTGAGCTTGCCAAACATTCATAATGTCTGTATCTGCTCCTGCAAAAGGTCCGTCACCTAGCGGTGCATCAAGGACATAATTCTTCTGTGCAGCAATGAGGATAATCCTCAGATCACGGACCCCGTCCGCATCATTGCTACTATCATCTTTCAACTTATTTTCAGATAACGTGAGCTATTGATCTACAACATAATTTGCAAATACTATCAGGACTAAGTTCATGATAAATTAAAGTTCAGTTAATCATATTACTTAAGAACTCCCGGTTAGATAGACATCCCTCTAGTCATCTAAATGATCACGTGATCCATATCAACTAAACCATGTCTGATCATCACATGAGATGGAGTAGTTTTCAATGGTGAACATCTCTATGTTGATCATATCTACTATATGATTCATGTTTAACCTTTCGGTCTCAGTGTTTCGAGGCCATATCTGCATATGCTAGGTTCGTCAAGTTTAACCCGAGTATTCTATGTGTGCAAAACTGGCTTGCGCCCATTGTATGTGAACGTAGAGCTTATCAAACCTGATCATCACATGGTGTCTCGGCACGACGAACTGTAGTAATGGTGCATACTCAGGGAGAAAACTTATACCTTGAAATTTAGTGAGGGATCATCTTATAATGCTACCGCCGTACTAAGCAAAATAAGATGCATAAAGGATAAACATCACATGCAATCAAAATATGTGACATGATATGGCCATCATCATCTTGTGCCTTTGATCTCCATCTCCAAAGCATTGTCATGATCTCCATCGTCACCGGCATGACACCATGATCTTCATCATCTTGATCTCTATCAACGTGTCGTCACATGGTCGTCTTTACAACTATTGCTATTGCATAGCGATAAAGTAAAGTAATTATATGGCGCTTGCATCTTATGCAATAAAGAGACAACCATAAGGCTCCTGCCAGTTGCCGATAACTTCAACAAAACATGATCATCTCATACAAAAATTTATATCTTATCATGTCTTGACCATATCACATTACAACATGCCCTGCAAAAACAAGTTAGACACCCTCTACTTTGTTGTTGCGAGTTTTACGTGGCTGCTACGGGCTTCTAGCAAGAACCATTCTTACCTATGCATCAAAACCACAACAATTTTTCATCAAGTGTGTTGTTTTAACCTTCAAACTTAATTCAACTAAAGTTGGAGAAACAAACACCCGCCAGCCACCTGTGTGCAAAGCACGTCGGTAGAACCAGTCTCATGAACGTGGTCATGTAATGTCGGTCCGAGCCGCTTCATCCAACAATACCGCCGAATCAAAGTAAGATGTTGGTGGTAAGCAGTATGACTATTATCGCCCACAACTCTTTGTGTTCTACTCATGCATATAACATCTACGCATAGACCTGGCTCGGATGCCACTGTTGGGGAATGCAGTATTTCAAAAAAATTCCTACGATCACGCAAGATCTATCTAGGAGATGCATAGCAACGAGACAGGGAGAGTGTGTCTACGTACCCTCGTAGACCGAAAGCAGAAGCGTTTAGTAACGCAGTTGATGTAGTCGAACGTCTTCACGATCCAAGTACCGAACATACGCCACCTCCGTGTTTAGCACACATTCAGCACGATGATGTCCCTCGAGCTCTTGATCTATTTGAGGACGAGGGGGAGTTCCGTCAGCGTGATGGCATGGCGATGGTGATGATGAGTTTACCGGCGCAGGGCTTTGCCTAAGCACTATGACGATATGACCGAGGTGGTAAACTATGGAGGGGGGCACCGCACACGGCTAAGAGATTGTCTGTTGTACTTTGGGGTGCCTAAACTGTGGAGGGGGGAGGAGGACGGCCATAGGGGGCGCGCACCATTGGGGAGTCCAACTAGGATTCCCAATCCTAGTGGGAGTCCCCTTCCTCTTCCAAGAGGGAGAGAGAGGGAAGGAGGAAGAGAGGGAGAAGGAAGGAGGGGGGCGCCGCCCCCTCCTAGTCCAAGTCGGACCAACTATGGGGGGGCACCCCTTGCGGCCCTTCTCTCCTTTCCATTAAAGCCCATTAAGGCCCACTACTTCCCCGAGGGGTTCTCGTAACCTCACGGTACTTTGAAAAATACCTGAAACACTTTGGAACCATTCTGGTGTCCGAATATAACCTTACAATATATCGATCTTTACCTCTCGACCATTTCGAGACTCCTCGTTATGTCCGTGATCTCATCCAGGACTCCAAACAAATTTTGGTCATCAAATCACATAACTCATAATACAAATCGTCATCGAACGTTAAACGTGCGGACCCTATGGATTCGAGAACTATGTAGACATGACCGAGACACATCTCCAATCAATAACCAACAACGAAACCTGGATGCGAAGATCTTTATCGGTCAAACCACATAACAACATACGTTGTTCCCTTTGTCATCAGTATGTTACTTGCTCGAGAGTCGATCGTTGGTATCATCATACCTAGTTCAATCTCGTTTTTTTGACAGAAAGACTGTAAGGGAACCCCATACAGTATAATTGGTGCAACAAACCCAAATTACAAGTACCATGCCTTGAACCTGGGTGGGTGGGAAGGCATCAGCCCCTTCCCACCACTAGGCTATGCCTTAGTCTGCTAGTTCAATCTCGTTACCGGCAAGTCTCTTTACTCGTTACGTAATGCAGCATCCCATAACTAACTCATTAGTTACATTGCATGCAAGGCTTATAGTGATGTGCATTACCGAGAGGGCCCAGAGACACTTCTCCGATACTCGGAGTGACAAATCCTAATCTCGATCTATGCCAACTCAACAAACACCATCGGAGACACCTGTAGAGCATCTTTATAATCACCCAGTTACATTGTGACATTTCATAGCACACAAGGTGTTCCCCCGGTATTCGGGAGTTGCATAATCTCATAGTCATAGGAACATGTATAAGTCATGAAGAAAGCAATAGCAATAAAACTAAACGATCATTATGCTAAGCTAACAGATGGGTCTTGTCCATTGCTACGTCTTGAGCTTGCAGCAGAGTAGCGTAAGTATTTCCCTCAGTTTTTGAGAACCAAGGTATCAATCCAGTAGGAGCCCATGCTCAAGTCCCTCGTACCTGCACAAAGCGATAGCTACTCACAACCAACGCGATTAGGGGTTGTCAAGCCCTTCACGGTCACTTACAAGAGTGAGATCTCATAGATAGAATATTTTTGGTATTTTTGATATAAAGATGCAAAGTAAAAAGTAAAAGCAAAGTAAATAGCAAAACAATATAAAAGTGATGGAGATTGATATGATGAGAATAGACCCGGGAGCCATAGGTTTCACTAGTGGCTTCTCTCAAGAGCATAAGTATTCTATGGTGGGTGAACAAATTACTGTTGAGCAATTGATAGAATTGTGCATAATTATGAGAATATCTAGGCATGATCATGTATATAGGCATCACGTCCGTGACAAGTAGATCGAAATGATTCTACATCTACTACTATTACTCCACTCATCGACCGCTATCCAGCATGCATCTAGAGTATTAAGTTAAAAACAGAGTAACGCCTTAAGCAAGATGACATGATGTAGAGAGATAAATTCATGCAATATGAAATAAAACCCATCTTGTTATCCTCGATGGCAACGATACAATACGTGCCTTGCTGCCCCTTCTGTCACTGGGTAAGGACACCGCAAGATCGAACACAAAGCTAAGCACTTCTCCCATGGCAAGAACGACCAATCTAGTTGGCCAAACCAAACAGATAATTTGAAGAGACTTGCAAAGATAACCAATCATGCATAAAAGAATTTAGAGAAGATTCAAATATTATTCATAGATAGACTTGATCATAAACCCACAATTCATCGGTCTCAATAAACACACCGCAAAAGGAACATTACATCGAATAGATCTCCACAAGAGAGGGGGAGAACTTTGTATTGAGATTCAAAGAGAGAGAAGAAGCCATCTAGCTACTAACTATGGACCCGAAGGTCTGAAGTAAACTACTCACACTTCATCGGAGGGGCTAGGATGATGTAGAAGCCCTCCGTGATGACGGCCCTCTTCCGGCGGAGCTCCGGAACAGGCCCCAAGATGGGATCTCGTGGATACAGAAAGTTGCGGCGGTGGAATTAGGTTTTTGGCTCCTCTTCTGATTGTTTGGAGGTACGTGTGTATATATAGGAGGAAGGAGTACGTCGGTGGAGCACCGAGGGGCCCACGAGGCAGGGGGCACGCCCTAGGGGGGCCCACCCTCGTGACCACCTCTTTGATCCCTTGTAGTAGGGTCCAAGTCTCCTGGATCACGTTCGGTGAGAAAATCACGTTTCCGAAGATTTTATTCCATTTGGACTCCGTTTGATATTCCGTTTATCCGAAACACTAAAATAGGCAAAAAACAGCAATTCTGGGCTGGGCCTCCGGTTAATAGGTTAGTCCCAAAAATAATATAAAAGTGGAAAATAAAGCCCAATATAATCCAAAACAGTAGATAATATAGCATGGAGCAATCAAAAATTATAGATACGTTGGAGACGTATGATGCATCCCCAAGCTTAATTCCTGCTCGTCCTCGAGTAGGTAAATGATAAAAAGAGAATTTTTGATGCAGAGTGCTACTTGGCATAATTTCAATGTAAATCTTCTTAATTGTGGTATGAATATTCAGATTAGAAAGATTCAAGACAAAAGTTTATATTGACATAGAAAATAATAATACTTCAAGCATACTAACAAAGCAATTATGTCTTCTCAAAATAACATGGCCAAAGAGAGTTATCCCTACAAAATCATATAGTCTGGCTATGCTCCATCTTCCCCACACAAAGTATTTAAATCATGCACAACCCCAATGACAAGCCAAGCAATTGTTTCATACTCTAACTTTTTCAAAACTTTTTCAATCTTCACGCAATACATGAGCGTGAGCCATGGATATAGCAATATAGGTGGAATAGAATGGTGGTTGTGGAGAAGACAAAAAGGAGAAGATAGTCTCACATCAACTAGGCGTATCAACGGTCTATGGAGATGCCCATCGATAGATATCAATGTGAGTGAGTAGGGATTGCCATGCAACGGATGCACTAGAGCTATAAATGTATGAAAGCTCAACAAAAGAAACTAGTGGGTGTGCATCCAACTTGCTTGCTCACGAAGACCTAGGGCAATTTGAGGAAGCCCATCATTGGAATATACAAGCCAAGTTCTATAACGTAAAATTCCCACTAGTATATGAAAGTGACAATATATGAGACTCTCTATATGAAGAACATGGTGCTACTTTGAAGCACAATATATGAGACTTGCTATATCATGGTGCTACTTTGAAGCACAAGTGTGGAAAAAAAGGATAGTAGCATTGCCCCCTTTTTTATTTTTTTTGGGCCTTCTTCTTTTCTTTGGCCTTTCTCTTACTTTTTTTCTTTTTTTGGGACAATGCTCTATTGAATGATGATCATCACACTTCTATTTATTTACAACTCAATGATTACAACTCGATACTAAAACAAGGTATGACTCTATATGAATGCCTCTGGCGGTGTACCGGGATATGCAATGAATCAAGAGTGACAAGTATGAAATAATTATGAATGGTGGCTTTTCCACAAATACTATGTCAACTACATGATCATGCTAAGCAATATGACAATGATGGATGTGTCATGATGAACTAGATGGTGGAAAGTTGCATGGCAATATATCTCGGAATGTCTATGGAAATGCCATAATAGGTAGGTATGGTGGCTGTTTTGAGGAAGGTATATGGTAGGTGTATGATACCGGCGAAAGGTGCGCCGTATTAGAGAGGCTAGCAAGGGTGGAAGGGTGAGAGTGCGTATAATACATGGACTCAACATTAGTCATAAAGAACTCATATACTTATTGCAAAAATTTAGAAGTTATCAAAGCAAAGTATTATGCGCATGATCCTAGGGGGATAGATTGGTAGGAAAAGACCATCGCTCGTCCCCGACCGCCACTCATAAGGAAGACAATCAATAAATAAATCAAGCTCCGACTTCATCACATAACGGTTCACCATACGTGCATGCTACGGGAATCACAAACTTCAACACAAGTATTCTTTAAATTCATGACTACTCAACTAGCATGACTTTAATATTATCACCTCCATATCTCAAAACAATTATCATGCTTCAATCTTTTCATAGTATTCAACACACTCAAAAGAAAGTTTCACAAATCTTGAATACCAAGCATATTATTATTAGGAAAATTACCATGATACTAAGAGACTCTCAAATTAATTTAAGTGAAGCATGAGAGATCAATAGTTTCTTTAAAACGAATCCACCACCGTGCTCTAAAAGATCTAAGTGAAGCACATAGAGCAAAATTATCTAGCTCAAAAGATATAAGTGAAGCACATAGAGCATTCTATCAAATTTTAATTCATGTATGGCTCTCTCAAAAAGTGTGTACAGCAAGGATGATTTTGGCATACTAACAAACAAGACACAAATAATACAAGACGCTCCAAGCAAAACACATGTCATGTTGGTGAATAAAAATATAGCTCCAAGTAAATTACCGATGGAAGTGGACGAAAAGAGGGGATGCCTTCCGGGGCATCCCCAAGCTTTGACTTTTTGGTGTCCTTGGATTATCTTGGGGGTGCCATGGGCATCCCCAAGCTTAGGCTCTTGCCACTCCTTTTTCCATGATTCATCAAAAGAATTCACCCAAAACTTGAAAACTTCACAACACAAAGCTCAAGATAGAAAACTCGTGAGCTCCGTTAGCGAAAGAAAACAAAAGACCACTTCAAGGTACTGTAATGAACTCATTCTTTATTTGTATTGGTGTTAAACCTACTGTATTACAACTTCTCTATGGATTACAAACTATTTTACTAGCCATAGATTCATCAAAATAAGCAAACAACACACGAAAAACAGAATCTGCCAAAAACAGAACAGTCTGTAGTAATCTGTAGCTAGCGCAAAATCTGGAACCCCAAAAATTCTAAAATAAATTGATGGACGTGAGTAATTTATATATTAATCATATGAAAAAATAATTAACTAAATAGAACTCTTCAAATAAAAATGACAGCAGTTCTCGTGAGCGCTAAAGTTTCTGTATTTTACAGCAAGTTCAACAAGACTTTCCCCAAGTCTTCCCAACGGTTCTACTTGGCACAAACACTAATTAAACACAAAAAACACAACAAAAACAGAGGATAAATAATTTATTTATTACTAAACAGGAGCAAAAAGCAAGGAACAAAAATAAAATTAGGTTGCCTCCCAACAAGCGCTATCGTTTAATGCCCCTAGTTAGGCATAAAAGCGAGGATAGATCTAGGTATTGCCATCTTGATTCTTAATTCTTTTAGCGATGTTATGCTCGAATCCGGGAGGTTCCTTACGTTTCCCTTCATATTCAGAGATCTTGAGATCTAAAGAATCCAACCGCTTATTTCAAAGAGTAATCAACATATTCATTCGGTGAAGATTTAAGCTAACGCTCTTAAGAGGTTCAAGAGATTTCTGTAAAATCTTAGTTACTTCGCAATTTTTTTCAAAAACTTGCGTATTCTCTTGGGTATGATGGAGCCCCTTTTGTTGAGGTGAACTTCCTACTATACCTTCTATAATTTCATGTGCGATACTGGGATCAATTTCAATAAAATTGCCCTTGGCAACACAATCTAAAAGTTGTCTATGAGACAAATTAAGCCCAACATAAAAGTTGCGAAGAAAAATTCTGAATTTTACTTCTAAGGTGCATTTACAATAAGATTCCATCATTCTAAACCAAGCATCCTTTAAATTTTCTGCTTGCTTTTTTTTGAAGTGAAGGACTTCAAACTCAGGGGACATAGGAGCAGAAAGAGGACTAGCCATGACGACAAGCAAACAAAGAGGCGAACAGAGAGGGAGTATAGAGAGAGAGGGCAAATAAAACGACAAGGGTGAATTGGGGGGAGAGGAAAATGAGAGGAAAATGGCAAATAATGTAATGCGAGAGATAGGGATTGTGATGGGTACTTGGTATATTGACTTTTTGCGTAGACTCCCCGGCAACAGCGCCAGAAATCCTTCTTGCTACGTCTTGAGCTTGCGTTGGTTTTCCCCGAAGAGGAGGGGATGATGCAGCAGAGTAGCGTAAGTATTTCCCTCAGTTTTTGAGAACCAAGGTATCAATCCAGTAGGAGCCCACGCTCAAGTCCCTCGTACCTGCACAAAGCGATAGCTACTCGCAACCAACGCGATTAGGGGTTGTCAAGACCTTCACGGTCACTTACGAGAGTGAGATCTGATAGATAGAATATTTTTGGTATTTTTTATATAAAGATGCAAAGTAAAAAGTAAAAGCAAAGTAAATAGCAAAACAATATAAAAGTGATGGAGATTAATATGATGAGAATAGACCCGAGGGCCATAGGTTTCACTAGTGGCTTCTCTCAAGAGCATAAGTATTCTATGGTGCGTGAACAAATTACTGTTGAGCAATTGATAGAATTGTGCATAATTATGAGAATATCTAGGCATGATCATGTATATAGGCATCACGTCCGTGACAAGTAGATCGAAACGATTCTGCATCTACTACTATTACTCCACTCATCGACCGCTATCCAGCATGCATCTAGAGTATTAAGTTAAAAACAGAGTAACGCCTTAAGAAAGATGACATGATGTAGAGAGATAAATTCATGCAATATGAAATAAACCCCATCTTGTTATCCTCGATGGCAACGATACAATACGTGCCTTGCTGCCCCTTCTGTCATTGGGTAAGGACACCGCAAGATCGAACCCAAAGCTAAGCACTTCTCCCATGGCAAGAACTACCAATCTAGTTGGCGAAACCAAACGGATAATTCGAAGAGACTTGCAAAGATAACCAATCATGCATAAAAGAATTCAGAGAAGATTCAAATATTATTCATAGATAGACTTGATCATAAACCCACAATTCATCGATCTCAACAAACACACCGCAAAAAGAAGATTACATCGAATAGATCTCCACAAGAGAGGGGGAGAACTTTGTATTGAGATCCAAAGAGAGAGAAGAAGCCATCTAGCTACTAACTATGGACTCGAAGGTCTGAAGTAAACTACTCACACTTCATCGGAGGGGCTAGGATGATGTAGAAGCCCTCCGTGATGACGGCTCTCTTCCGGCGGAGCTCCGGAACAGGCCCCAAGATGGGATCTCGTGGATACAGAAAGTTGCGGCGGTGGAATTAGGTTTTTGGCACCTCTTCTGATCGTTTGGTGGTACATGTGTATATATAGGAGGAAGGAGTACATCGGTGGAGCACCGAGGGGCCCACGAGGCAGGGGGCGCGCCCTAGGGGGGGGGGCCCACCCTCGTGACCACCTCTTTGATCCCTTGTAGTAGGGTCCAAGTCTCCTGGATCACGTTCGGTGAGAAAATCACGTTTCCGAAGATTTTATTCCGTTTGGACTCCGTTTGATATTCCGTTTATCCGAAACACTTAGGAAAAAAAAGCAATTCTGGGCTGGGCCTCCGGTTAATAGGTTAGTTCCCAAAAAAATATAAAAGTGGAAAATAAAGCCCAATATAGTCCAAAACAGTAGATAATATAGCATGGAGCAATCAAAAATTATAGATACATTGGAGACGTATCATCCATCACATCATTCTCTAATGATGTGATCCCGTTCATCAAATGACAACGCATGTCTATGGTCAGGAAACTTAACCATCTTTGATTAACGAGCTAGTCTAGTAGAGGCTTACTAGGGACACTGTGTTTTGTCTATGTATCCACACATGTATCAAGTTTCCGGTTAATACAATTCTAGCATGAATAATAAACATTTATCATGATATAAGGAAATATAAATAACAACTTTATTATTGCCTCTAGGGCATATTTCCTTCAATTATTACTAACCATGCCAACAATAACTCTTAAAAATTATATTAACTCATATCAATGACACAATCAGCTAGCGAGCAATAATAAGATATCTCAAACAACAACATGTTTTCAAAACAACCATGATATAATATGACAATAGTGGTATCTCGCTAGCCCTTTCTGAGACCGCAAAACATAAATGCAGAGCACCTCCAAAGTTCAAGCAACGACTAAACATTGTAATTCATGGTAGAAAAGATCTAGTCATGATGCACCCAACATTAGCTACACACAATGCATCAGCATGACAGCGGTGCTCTCAGGTTCTGGCGCTTGTTTTAGAAGGTGATGACAACAACATAAAAATAAATACATAGTCCCTTCATAGAGGGAAGCAGTGATTTGCAAATGTGCCAGAGCTCAAGTTTTTAAAACAGAGGTAAAGGAAATTTTGAGAAATGCACCCTTCTTTTTTACTTCATGACCATCAGTTATCAATATCTTCCATGCCAAACACGCTAGTGGCGGTTCCTAAGCAATAAAAGTAAAGGTTTACTCCCCCTCCACCAACAATCACACTCCACGGCTTGTCCGAAACAACGGGTGCCGTCCATACCAACATCAGTCCCGAGGGAGTTTTGTTTAATTATTTGCATTTTGAGTTCGGGACTGGGAATCCCTATTATTGCCCTTTTCTCATGAAGTGGCAAGTGAATAAACACTCAACCTGAGAATAACCCGCTTATCATGGAAGATACCAACCACCTCCTATCGTTCCATGAACGATCCAGGCACACAAAAAGGATATCTATTTGAAGTTTTTAGAGGTGGCACATGCAAATTTACTTAGGACGGCAGGGTAATACCGCATATAGGTAGGTACGGTGGACTCATCTGGAATAACTTGGGTTCAAGGTTTTTGATGTGCAAGCAAAATTCCCACTTAGTACAGGCAAAGGCTAGCAATTAGGTTGAGAAGCGGCCAGCTAGAGAGCAACAACGATCATGAACATGCATTATGCATAAGTAACATTGGACACTAGCATGAGTAGGATATGAACACCATGAATATAAATATCATAGAGGCTATGTTGGTTTTGATTCAACTACATGCATGAACATGTGCCAAGTCAAGCCACTCGAACATTCAGAGGAGGATACCATATCATCATACTACATCACAACCATTTTAACGCAATGTTGACATCCAAGATAAATCATTATACACTCCTAGCTACTTATGCATGGCATGAGAAACTATAATCTCTAATTGTCATTGCAAACATGTTTAGTCATAATGGGCTGAAGCATGGATACTAGGTTAGACATATTTACAAAAACAGAACAAGTCGAGTTCATACCAATTTCTCTCTGCCACTACCAGTTCATCGAATATCATCATTATTTCCTTTCACTTGCATGCCAAACGAAATGAAAATAATAATAGTGCAAGAGTGCCGTGGACTAAGCTGGAGTCTGCAAACAATTTATTCAACAGGAGAAGACAAGGTAAAATGGGCTCTTTGTTAGATCAATAGTAATGCATATGAGAGCCACTCAACATTTTCATCGTGGTCTTCTCCTCGGTATGACTCAAAAATAAAAAAGGAAAATAAACTCAGAAGAACACATTGAAATATTTTTGGAGTTTTTGGTTTTCTTGAACAAGCAAATAAAAGGGGAAAACAAAAACGAGAAAAATTGTTTACACAGGAAAGCTCCCAACAAGCAAAAGAAGAACAAGGAAATATTTTTGGGTTTTCTTTTTAGTGCTACACCTAACTACTCTAGAAAGAAAAATCAAAAAGAGAAGTAGGAAATATTTTTGTATTTTCTCAAAGTTTTTCAAACACACAAGAAGAAAGCGAGAAAATAAATTTAACATGGATGATACAATGGAAAAGTGTGGACAGCGACAACTAAAATGTGTGAACATGAATGTAAAGTCGGTGTAAACACGTACTCCCCCAAGCTTAGGATTTTGGCCTAACTTGGTAGTCGATCAGTAGCCTGGACAGTAGTCCGGGTGCTGAGGAGCGGGCATCCACGGATCCACTGATGAGGCTCCTCCTCTGCTGCAGCCTGGTTGTTCCGATAGGAGATGATGTCCTCGGGCATAATCCTGTATCCGCCCCTGGCGATAGGATCAAACAAAGCAGGTGCAGGCAGTGGAATAATATCATGAGTGTTTTCACTAAAAACCAGGTTATAAGGGATAGGAATGTTAGGATAATCGCGTGCAATAAACTGGTGGTGTTCCAAGGCCGCACGATCTAGGTAAACCTTGGGCAAACGATAATCATGCTGGCGTATCTGAATGTTAAAGTGAGTCGCCAAGCGAGTAGCGTAAATACCACCATGTATTTTTCCCTAGGATCCGTTAATGTGAAGGCGATGGGCCACGATAGCTCCTAGGCTATAAGTGTTGTCGCCGTGAAGTGCATGACGCAAAGCAGCAAAGTTTGGCGCGCTTAGTGCACCAACTTTCTCTCTAGCAAGCAAACACTTAGCAATAAATAAAGCAAAATAATGCACGACAGGAAAGTGTATGCTAGTGGCGGTGACACCCGACACCCCTCTCTCATCCCCCACTTTAAGAGTGCGGTAAAAGCCATCAAACTCCGCGGGTCTAGGCTCAAGTAAACTCCTGTCAGGAGGAATCATGCATATGTCACAAAATCCAGTAAGTGGTATCTGACGGGTTTAAGCAAATAAATTAAACTGCACTTCAGGAGGATTATTCCTAGGAAGAAAATGAAAACTTTGCACAAAGGAATTTTTGAGGAGATGATACTGTTCACACTCAGCTACGATGAAGTCGGTGAGGCCGGCATTAACATCATATTGTGCAAACTCTTGAAGGATTCCAGACCCTTCCATGAATGGGTTATGCGGTCATTCGCATAGCCGTACCTCCGCCAATCTCCCGGGTCGGAGATCACTGTCAGATGACTCCCCAATCACTCCCTTGGAGTTCTTCTTGGAAGCAAACTTCCTAAAGATATTCATGTTTTTCCTATGAACAAATTTTTTGAAATTTTAGTCCACAAAATTTTCTCAACAAAACTTTACAAGATTGATAGCAACTACTCATAGGGATACATAGAGGCCATAGCAAGCATTCAAACTACTTAGAACTCTAAGAATTCAACATGCAAGCTTATCTACAGCAGCACCAAGAGTAGCTAATCAAAATATAAACCATTAAAACAAAAACTAATTGGACAAACGGAGGAGTCACATACCAAGCAACAATCCCCCGAAACAGTTTCGAAAACGAAGCTCCGAGCAAAGAGATCGAAACCCGTGGGTTTGAGAGCAAGAACATGGGAGAGAGAGCAATGGAATTTTTTCTGGAGGTAGGTGATGATGTGGTATAAGGAGATAAGTGAGGGGGCCCACATGGGGACCACAACCCACCAGGGCACGCCTGGGGGTCCTGGCGCGCCCAGGTGGGTTGTGCCCACCTGGTGCACCTCCCTTTGATGTTATTTGCACCAAAAATTCTTAAATATTCAGAAACAATTGTATTAAATTTTCAGGGCATTCTAAGAACTTTTATTTTTTGGTCATTTTTTATTGCACGCGAAATTCAGAAAACTGACAAAACATGGCATTTTATTTTATTTAGCTAATAAAAAATAGAAAATAAAAAGGTAGGGACAGAAGTTAGTGCTTACTAAATTCATAAACTTCATACCTCTCAAAAGATCCATTAATAAGGTTGATCAGGTCTTATTAACAACCACTTTCAATTAATATGAAACCGAAGAACTTTCGTAAATCACTAAGTTACCTCAACGGGGTTATTCATGTCCCCAACAATAAGCATTTCATATTTCTTTTTAATAGTAGGTAGGGGTAGTTGAAAACTTCCAATAGTGATTGTGGAAGATTTTTCAATAACATTAATACCATTCACTTGGAATTGTTTCTTCGGAAAGTGCACCGTATGCTCATTACCATTGATATGAAAAGTGACCTTGCTTTTATTGCAATCAATAACAGCCCCTGCAGTATTCAAGAAGGGTCTACCAAGGATAATCGACATTTTGTCGTCCTGGAGCATCTCAAGTATAACAAAGTCAATCAAAAATAAAATATTAGCAACAACAACGGGCACATCCTCACAAATACCGATAGGTATGGCAGTAGATTTTTCAACCATTTGCAATGATATTTTAGTAGGTGTGAGTTTACTCAAATCAAGTCTTTTATATAAAGAGAAAGGCATAACACTAACACCAGCTCCCAAATCACATAATCACTTTTCACATAATTACTTTTGATGGAGCAAGGTATAGTTGGTATTCCCGGATCTCCAAGTTTTTAGGTACTCCGTGTTTAAAAGTATAATTAGCAATCATAGTGGAGATTTCAGCTTCCGGTATTTTTCTCTTATTAGTGATGATGTCTTTCATATACTTTGCATAAGGAGGCATTTTCAGGATATCAGTCAAGCGAGTACTGCTACCTCTTGAGCTTGCGTTGGTTTTTCTCTTGAAGAGGAAAGGGTGATGTAGCAAAGTAGAGTAAGTATTTCCCTTAGTTTTTGAGAACCAAGGTATCAATCCAGTAGGAGACAACGCACAAGCCACCGAATACCTGCACAAACAAACACCAACTTGCACCCAACGCGATAAACGGGTTGTCAATCCCTTCACGATTATTCGCAAAGTGAGATCTGATATAGATGGATAATTGGTAAAGTAATATTTTTGGTATTTTTGGTTTATAGATCGGATAGTAAAAGATTGCAAAAGAAAGTAAATAGGAAACTAAAATTGTAGATCGAAAACTTATATGATGGAAAATAGAAGATTATATGATGGAAAATAGACCCGGGGGCCATAGGTTTCACTAGAGGCTTCTCTCGAGATTGAAAATATTACGGTGGGTGAACAAATTACCGCCGAGCAATTGATAGAAAAACGCAAAATTATGATGATATCTAAGGCAATGATCATGAATATAGGCATCACGTCCGTATCAAGTAGACCGAAACGATTCTACATCTACTACTATTACTCCGCACATCGACCGACTCCTTCCGGCTTCTAGAGTATTAAGTTCGTAAAGAATAGAGTAACGTATTAAGTAATATGACATGATGTACCGGAATTAACTCAAGCAATATGATGAAAATCCCATCTTGTTATCCTCGATGGCAACAATACAATATGTGCCTTGCTGCCCCTACTGTCATTGGGAAAGGACACCGCAAGATTGAACCCAAAGCTAAGCACTTCTCCCATTGCAAGAAAAACTAATCTAGTTGGCCAAACCAAATTGATGGTTCGAAGAGACTTGCAAAGCTATCAAATCATGCAAATAGGAATTTAGAGAAGATTCAAATAATATTCATAGATAAGCTGATCATAAATCCACAATTCATCGGATCTCGGCAAACACACCGCAAAAAAGTAGTACATCGAATAGATCTCCAAGAACATCAAGGAGAACATGGTATTGAGAATCGAAGAGAGAGAGAGAAGAATCCATCTAGCTACTAGCTATGGACCCGTAGGTCTGTGGTAAACTACTCACGCTTCATCGCAGAGGCAATGGTGTTGATGTAGAAGCCCTTCGTGATCGAATCCCCCTCCGGCAGGACGCAGAAAAAGGCCCCTAGATGGGATCTCATAGGTACAGAATGTTGCGGTGGTGGAAAAGTGGTTTCGTGGCTCCCTTGGAAGGTTTTGGGGTATTTGAGAATATATAGGCGGAAGAAATAGGTCAGTGGAGTCACGAGGGGCCCACAAGGGTGGGGGGACATGCCCTGCCCCACTAGGCGCGCCCTTCGTCCTTGTGGGTGCCTCGTGGCTTCCCTGATGTGTACTCCAAGTCCTCTGGATGTCTTCTGGTCCAAGAAAAATCATCGCGAAAGTTTAACTCCGTTTGGACTCCGTTTGGTATTCCTTTTCTGCATATAGGTTAGTCCCAAAACAAGGGAAAAGACAGGAAGTGGCACTGGGCTCTAGCTTAATAGGTTAGTCCCAAAATAATATAAAATATCATATTAATGCATATAAAACATCCAAAACAGATGATATAATAGCATGGAACAATAAAAAAAAATAGATACGTTGGACACGTATCAAGTACGCAAAAAGACTGGCCTCAACATTTCAGCAAAGCGTTCAAATTCTTCAACATCTTTCTTTTTAGTTGACTTAGGTGGAAAGGGCATTGGTTTTTGAACACACGGTTCTCTTTCCTTACCGTGTTTTCCAGCAACAAAGTCTTTTTTATCATATCTTTTATTTTTAGGTTGCGGGTTATCAAGATCAACTGCAGGTTCTATCTTAACATCATTGTCTGGTTCTTCATTATTTGGTTGACTATCTTCATGTGTTGGGGAACGTAGCATGCAATTTCAAAAAAAAATCCTATGATCACGCAAGATCTATCTAGGATATGCATAGAAACAAGAGGGGGAGAGTGTGTCCATGTACCCTCGTAGACCGAAAGCGGAAGCATTAGGTTAACGCGGTTGATGTAGTCGAACGTCTTCACGATCCAAGCGATCAAGTACCGAACGTACGACACATCCGAGTTTAGCACATGTTCAGCTCGATGACGTCCCTTGAACTCTTGATCCAACAAAGTGTCGAGGGAGAGTTTTGTCAGCACGACAGCATGGTGACGGTGATGGTGATGTGATCCGTGCAGGGCTTCGCCTAAGCACCACGACAATATGACCGGAGGATTAAACTGTGGAGGGGGGCACCGCACATGGCTAAGAAACAACGGTTGTTCTTTGGGGTGCCCCCTGCCCCTGTATATAAAGGAGGAGAGGTAGGAGGCCGGCCAAGGGGCGCGCCATAGGGGGGAAACCGACTAGGACTCCCAATCCTTGTCGCCCCCTCTCCTTTCTTTCGGAGGGGGAAAAGGGAAGGAGAGGAAGAGTGTTGGGGATATTACTACTGGGCGTAAACCGGCCTATCTGGGCCGGGTTAACCTTGTCAGTAGTTAAGTATGTTAAAGCCCAAGAAGACAGAGGAGGGCTCAAGGCCCATGGTCGGTTCAAGGCCTGTAGCCGTAAACCGGCGTTAGTAGTTAACCTATATTGTAAGTTAGGAATAAGTAGAGACCAAACCGGACACATCTATGAGCCGGTATTGGGACTCCGTAAGCCGACAGGAGTCACCCGTGTATATAAGGGGACGACCCGGCGGCGGTTCAAGGACAACAGACAACAGCTCGAGACATAGGCGAAGCTTGTTTGCTCCCTAGTCATCGAAACCCCATCAATTCCATCACAACTAGACGTAGGCTTTTACCTTCATCGAAGGGGCCGAACTAGTATAAACTCTCTTGCGTCCCTGTGTTCGCTTTAACCCCTTCAAGCTAACCCATCGCGATGGCTCCACGACTAAGTCCTTTCTCTAGGACATCTGCTGTGACAAAACCACGATAGTTGGCGCCCACCATGGGGTTATCGCACGATGGTTTCCGGTTCTTAGAGGGCCGCTTTGAAGGACTCGAGGGCTACGCTGTAGGCCGGATGACTAAGAGTCGTCGCGGCAAGCTCTACATCGACGACGCAGGCTGGGGCCCCGAGGCCGGCTCAATTGAGTACGGGTACCGGGTCCCCTTTGGTAGCATTCACGTTTTCATTGGCAAGATCGGCGAACCGGGCCCTGAGCCGGACATCTGCACCGACCTCGTCGAGACAGCTCAGCGTGCGCGATCCGCCCGGGTTAAACCGGCCATGAAGCGTGCCTTCGTGGGAGTCATCCATGGAGGGAGTTATGAGGACGGATCGGAATTTCACGACGCGACCGTCGTTTGTTCCGGTGATGAATCTTCGACCGGAGAAACCGAATCTCTTTATCAGCTACAAGATGGCCGGATTGGAAGCTGTTCCGATGGCGACAGTATTCCGGACCCCTCTGATCTGCCCAACCGGGTTGGAATATTCATGGCTGGAACACAAGCAGCACTTCATTCTTCGACAGCTGCGGCAATGATCTCTGGTTCAGCAGCGGCGACGGCTGCCGGGGCAGGAGGCCCTGTGCGCCCGCCGCCTCAGGTTCTATCAGAACTATTTGATGCGTTGGCTGTGCTTATGGCGGAAGTTAATCCGCCGGATCAGGACGTTCACAACGCGGAGATTGCAAAGGTAAAGGAACAGATCACCCGGGCCAAGGCGGATCTGGCGGCTGAGGACACCAGGATGGCCGCAGAGCGGGCCGCTTTAGACGCACAGGCCTACAGGCTTATGTTGGACCAGAGCGCGTCGCATGAAGTCATGAGGAGGAAGCACCGATCCTGCTTACCCCCGGTTTTCGAGGCCAGAGACCTTTTCAACACTCCAGGACCAAGAGCCGGCAATCCGCTGGAGGGAAACCGGGCAGAAGCCCCTGGGACCGGTGCACCGGTTCAGCCTCGTCAGATGGACCCGCCTCGTCAAAACACCGTTATACCTCAGGCTGCTTTAACACCTCCGGGTCACTACTCCAACCCAATGGACAATCTTGTTGCCGCTGCTGCACGGCTGGAGGCCATTCCAATTGAAGGTGACTCGCCGCAGGCAGTAGAGACGCGACGGGTCAAGGAACTTCTGAGGACAGCTTTGGCCCAATAGGAAGCATACTCGTACAGCCACGACCGGATCCACTCGACCCCCCGTCCAAGCCGGAGCTATAGCAGACATATGGATGAACCAGCAGTGTCGAGTAATGAACGACGTGGGGCACCCCGTGACAACAACCCGGCGGGTGGTGCTGATAACGCTCAGGAAGTGGTGGACCGGGCCCGCGCGTGCAGGGAGGCCGAGTTAGCCACACAACATCAGGCTCGGCAGCTCATGCCGATTCATCCGACCACCTTGACTGAACCTGGTGTTACTTCTAGTTCTTTGGGGGTGCCTTGCCTTATCCCCGCTTTACACAACGTGCGCCTGCCCAAGGATTTCAAAGGCCCGCGCAAGGTACCGAATTACACGGCGGATCAACCTCCAGAGACATGGGTGGAGAGCTATGAGATGGCCATGGAGATGCTTGATGTGGATGACGCGGCGTGTGCAAAATACTTCACCATGATGCTTGAAGGAACGGCCCGTACTTGGTTAAAAAGCTTGCCGGCTAATTCTATTAGTTCATGGGCCCAATTACGAGCCCGGTTTATCAGCAATTTCAAGGATACCTGTAAATAGCCTATGTCGATAGTGGACTTAGCCGCATGCGTCCAGGAGGAAGGAGAATCAATGACTCATTGGGTGCGCCGGGTTTCACAAGTGTTGCACTCCTCAGACCGCATCAACGCTGACACCGCAGTATTAACCCTAGAAGGCAACTGCCGGTTTGGGCCCCTGAAGCTGAAGTTGGGGCGGATGAAGCGTCATTGCACCGACATGGGGACCCTCATGGCCGCTTTGGTGAAATATGCTGATTCTGATAGTACCAAGGATCCCGAATCTGATGATGACAAGACAGGGAAAGGGAAGAAGAACAACAGCTCCAAAGGTCAGCAGCATCACTGGGCAGGCAATGGTGGTAGAGGCAAGCGCAAATCGGATGGTAACGTGGACTTTGTGGCTAATACCAATGCACAGGACAATGGCCAGCGACGCAAGGGTAGACCGAAAAATCGTAATGGAGCACCCAACCCTAACCCAAACCGCCTAAACTATCTGCTAAGCCAGCCCTGTCCAAGACATGGGACGAAGGAGGCGCCAGCAAACCACCTTTGGAAGGATTGCTTTATTATGCAGGAGTTCAAGAATTCTAATAATTTCCGGTATGATCACGAATCTGGCGGTGGCTCAGGATCCGGGCCGGGTGAAAGTGCAACTACCCCTAGGTGGTTTTGGTAATTCATAACAACATATAGCTCATTGAGCTAATGCTATTCCAAGATGATTATTTCAGGAAAGCTCAATGATTGGCATGGCATGGATGTGAAAGTGGAACCCTCAAAATGCTAAGGACAAAGGATTGGCTCAAGCTCAAAAGCTCAAGACTCTTCATTTTATATTTTAGTGATCCAAGATCACATTGAGTCTTTAGGAAAAGCCAATACTATCAAGGAGGGATGACGTGTTGATTAATGAGCCTCTTGCTTCATGTGCTTAGTGATATGCTCCAAAACCCTCAACTACTTTCCCATATCCACATATGACCTAAACCCAAAGCCAAACTCGGTCCTACCGATTCTTTCTATCCGGCGCCACCGAGTTTCACTTGTCATAAGCCACTGCCAAACCCTAGCAATTCGGTTCTACCGATAGGTATCTCGGTCTCACCGAGATGGGATTGCAAACTCTCTGTTTCCCTTTCATAACTTTTCGGTCTCACCGAAAGAGCGAATCGGTCCCACCGAGATTGCAATGTAAATTCAGTGTTTCCTTTTTGTAACTTTTCGGTCTCACCGAAAGAGCAAATCGGTCCCACCGAGTTTGCCTGACCAACTCTCTGGTTAGCTAATTACCAAATTCGGTCTCACCGAGTTTGTGTAATCGGTCTCACCAAGATTACGTTATGCCCAAACCCTAACCATATCGGTCCTACCGAGTTGCATGTCAGTCCCACCGAAAATCTCTAACGGTCACTAGGTTTACATTTTCGGTCCGACCGAGTTTGTTGATTCGGTCCCACCGAGATTGGAAAACTGTGTGTAACGGTTGGATTTTGTGTGGAGGCTATATATACCCCTCCACCTCCTCTTCATTCGTGAAGAGAGCCATCAGAACACATACACAATTCGTACTCATATGTTCTGAGAGAGAACCACCTACTCATGTGTTGAGACCAAGATATTCCATTCCTACCATACGAATCTTGATCTCTAGCCTTCCCAAGTTGCTTTCCACTCAAATCTTCTTTCCACAAAATCCAAATCCTATGAGAGAGAGTTGAGTGTTGGGGAGACTATCATTTGAAGCACAAGAGCAAGGAGTTCATTACCTACACACCATTTGTTACTTCTTGGAGAGTGGTGTCTCCTAGATTGGCTAGGTGTCACTTGGGAGCCTCCGACAAGATTGTGGAGTTGAACCAAGGAGTTTGTAAGGGCAAGGAGATCGCCTACTTCGTGAAGATCTACCGCTAGTGAGGCAAGTCCTGTGTGGGCGATGGCCATGGTGGGATAGACAAGGTTGCTTCTTCGTGGACCCTTTGTGGGTGGTTGCTTCTTCGTGGACCCTTTGTGGGTGGAGCCCTTTGTGGACTCGCGCAACCGTCATCCTTTGTGGGTGGAGCCCTTTGTGGACTCGCGCAACCGTTACCCTTTGTGGGTTGAAGTCTCCATCAACGTGGATGTAGGATAGCACCACCTATCCGAACCACGGGAAAAACATCCGTGTCTCCAATTGCGTTTGAATTCTCCAAACCCTTCCCTTTACATTCTTGCAAGTTGCATGCTTTACTTTCCACTGCCAATATACTCTTTGCATGCTTGCTTGAATTGTGTGATGATTGCTTGACTTGTCCTACAATAGCTAAAATCTGCCAAGAACTAAAATTGGGAAAAGGTTAAGCTTTTATTTGGTCAAGTAGTCTAATCACCCCCCTCTAGACATACTTTCGATCCTACACCGGGTTACAGTGGAGGAAGTTCCGGTTCAGGATTCAATGGTGATCCGGGCGGACATAATGGTCAAAATAGTCAGAACAACCAGGGTGGTTACAACCAACAGCAGCAAACAGTCAGGTTACCAGAGCAACCCAAAGCAGTTGAGTAGTGGGCAGTACCATGTCTTCACCACTAGCTTGGACAAGCGAGACCGGAAAGTTCAGAGGCGGGCGGGCAACTCTGTTGAACCGGCCATACCCCGTTATCTACGTTGGTCTAAACAACCAATCATATGGAGCAGAGAAGATCACCCTCCCCAGGTCGATAATCCGGGTCAGTTGGCTCTGGTGGTGGCGCCTCAGGTGGGAGGTTACGAGTTCACCAAGGTGCTCATGGATGGAGGGAGCAGCATTAACATCCTGTACTATGAGACCTTCCGTCGTATGGGACTAGCAGATAAGAATCTCAAACCGTCTAATACGGTATTCCACGGTGTAGTGCCTGGCAGATCAGCATATCCCGTTGGTAAGATAGCTCTGGAAGTGGTCTTTGGGGATGATCATGATTCCAGGTCAGAGACATTGACGTTTGAAGTGGTGAAAATCCAAAGTTCATATCATGCCCTGTTTGGGCGACCGGCCTACGCCAAGTTTATGGCTCGGCCCTGTTATGTGTATTTGCAGCTCAAGATGCCGGGTCACAAGGGGACAATAACGGTTCACGGAAGTCGCAGAATTGCTTTGGAATGCGAGGAAGGAGATGCGGCTTATGCAGAGTCGGTTTGTGCCACCGAGGAGTTGAAGTACTATAAAGACAATGTTGATCCGGCGGACATGACTCCGTTGAAGAAGCCAACTACGGAGCATGATCCGGCCCTGAAATTCAAATCGGCAGCAGAAACTAAGCTTGTTGACTTCATACCTGGTGATTCGTCCAAACAGTTCAGCATCAGTGCCAACTTGGATCCGAAATAGGAAAGCGCGCTCATCGAGTTCATCCGTGAGAATCGGGACATTTTTGCATGGAAGCCCTCTGACATGCCAGGTGTACCGAGGCAACTCGCTGAGCACACACTTAATGTGGATCCTAAATATAAACCGGTGAAACAGTTCCTCCGCCGGTTTGACGAAGAAAGACACAAGGCAATTGGAGAAGAGGTAGCCAGGCTCTTAGCAGTTGGCTTTATTGTTGAAGTTTTTCACCCTGAGTGGCTTGCCAATCCGGTGCTGGTCCTCAAGAAAAACGGCACCTGGCGCATGTGTGTGGATTACACAGATCTTAATAAGGCTTGTCCAGCAGACCCTTTTGCCCTCCCCCGTATTGATCAAATTATTGATGCTACGGCGGATTGTGAGCGTTTAAGTTTTTTGGATGCGTATTCTGGCTATCATCAGATCAAAATGGTAGTTAAGGACCAGGAGAAGACGGCATTTATAACTCCCTTTGGAGCCTTCTGCTATGTGTCTATGCCCTTCGGGCTCAAGAGTGCTCAAGAAACTTACCAATGGTGTGTACAAAATTGTCTTCACAAGCAGATTGGCCGTAATGTACATGCTTACGTGGATGATATCGTGGTTAAGTCCAGGGAGAAGGAGACTCTGATTGATGATTTGAAGGAAACCTTTGATAACCTGAGAACATACAAGATGATGCTTAATCCGGACAAGTGTGTCTTTGGTGTACCGGCGGGCAAGTTATTAGGCTTCTTGGTGTCCAATAGGGGAATTGAGGCTAATCCGGAGAAGATCACAGCCATCACCTCCCTCGCTAAACCAAAGTGTATCAATGATGTTCAGCGCCTGGCAGGCCGGATTGCTGCGTTAAGCCGGTTTATCAGTCGCCTCGGTGAGAAGGCAATCCCTTTGTATCAGATGTTGAAGAAGACGGGTCAGTTTGTCTGGAGTTCTGCTGCTGATGAAGCATTTGAGGACTTAAAACGACAATTGGCCAATCCGCCGGTGCTCGCCGCTCCCATTGACAAGGAGCTGTTGCTACTATATGTTGTTGCCAATGCTCGGGCGGTCAGCGTGGCTATTGTGGTGGAGCGAAAGGAGACATGCAAGGAGCATCCGGTTCAATGACCGGTCTATTATATCAGCGAGGTGCTAAACGAGTCCAAGCAAAGGTATCCGCATTGGCAAAAGCTGGAGTATGGAGTTTTTATGGCAAGCCGGAAGCTTAAACAATATTTCCAAGGGAACCCAATTACGGTGGTCAGTTCTGCTCCTTTGGGAGATATCATCCAGAACCGGGAAGCAACTGGCCGGATTGCAAAGTGGGCCATAGAGCTGGGGCCGTACGGTTTGAAGTATGTGCCTCGGACAGCGGTTAAGTCTCAAGCACTTGTTGATTTCATCGATGATTGGACGGAAATGCAAGCACCTGAAGAAAAGCCGGATCACATGTATTGGACCATCCATTTTGACGGATCCAGGCAGTTGGAAGGCTCGGGGGCTGGAGTCGTATTAACTTCCCCACGAGGTGATAAGTTTTGTTATGTTCTCTGCTTAATGTTCCCTTGTACTAACAATGCAGCTGAGTATGAAGCCTTGCTCCATGGTCTTCGGATGGCTAAGGAGATGAATCTAAGTCGAGTTAAGTGCTTCGGTGATTCGGACCTTGTGGCTCAGCAAGTGTCTGGCACTTGGGACTCCAAGGACCCACTCATGGCAGCATATCGTCGGGAGGTGGATACTGTTGCAGGTTTTTTCAAAGGCTATCAGGTGGACCACGTGGACCGGCGGAAAAATGAAGCGGCGGACGCTTTAAGCCGGCTGGGCTCTCAGCGCAAACCGGTCCCGCCCAATGTTTTTCTGGATGTGCTGCACAACCAGTCGGTCAAGATCCCTGGTGAAGAGGATTTGGCTATTCCTGATCCGGAGGCTCAATTGGTGGCCGCTCTTCATGTTATTCCGGATTGGACGCTTCCTTATCTGGCGTACAAGAACCGGGGCGAGTTGCCAGAGGATGAGATTCTGGCCCGGCAAATAATTCGGCGATCCAAGTCCATGGCTATCATCAACGGCGAGTTGCATCATTGCAGTGTATCAGGAGCTTTTCAACGCTGCGTGTCTCCTGAAGAAGGCTGTGAAATTTTGCGTGAGATCCACGAAGGAGATTGTGGTCACCACGCCGGTTCAAAGTCTCTGGTGGCTAAAGCGTTTCTCCATGGCTTCTATTGGTTAACTGCTCATGCTGATGCGGAGGATCTGGTCAGACGATGTGATGGTTGCCAAAGGTTTTCTAGACGTGCTCATGTACCGGCTCAAGAATTGAGAATGATTCCAATTACTTGGCCGTTTGCGACTTGGGGACTGGATATGGTTGGGCCTTTCAAAAGGTCCAAAGATAATAAGACCCACCTCCTGGTGGCGGTTGACAAGTTTACAAAGTGGGTGGAGGCAGAACGTGTTAGCAAGTGTGATGCGGCCACGGCGGTTCAGGTCATCAAAAAGGTGATTTTCCGGTTTGGCTTTCCGCACAGTATTATCAAAGATAATGGTACCAATTTGTCCAAAGGTGCTATGAAGGAGTTCTGCGAACGGGAGCACATCTGGCTCGACGTTTCATCAGTGGCACATCCACAGTCCAATGGTCAAGAAGAAAGAGCTAATCAAGAGATCTTGAGAGGCATCAAGCCCCGGCTCATGGTTCCTTTGCAGAGAACGCCGGGCTGTTGGGTAGAAGAATTACCATCTGTGTTATGGAGAAACAATACAACACCCAACAGATCAACAGGATATACACCGTTCTTCGTGGTTTATGGAGCAGAGGCGGTTCTCCCCAGTGATATCCGTCATGATTCACCTCGTGTGACGGCTTACATTGAAGCGGACAACAAGACAGCACGGCAAGATGCTTTGGACCGGTTGGATGAAGAGCGTGACATCGCAGCCGCCCGATCGGCGATTTACCAGCAGGATCTTCGTCGTTATCACAGTCGCTGAGTCAGAACCAGAACCTTTCAGGAAGGAGATTTGGTGCTTCAGCTCATCCAAGATCAGACTGATATGCATAAGCTATCCCCACCATGGGAGGGGCCTTTCGTGGTCAGCAAGAATCTGCACAACAGGTCGTACTATCTGATCGATATTCGAGAGCATAAAGACTCGCGCACATCAGAGGAGGAGACCAACAGGCCATGGAACATAGCTCATCTTCGGCCTTACTATACCTGAGCCATTGGCTATACTTCTGTACATATTATGACAATGTATATAGTATGATTAAATATAATAAACCGGAACCTCAGCTAAAGCGGGCTATCTGTTCTTTTATATCATGTGAGGTTACACGGAGTTTCTCTAAAGCGGCCTTCGGTTTACCCCTTGAGTTCGCTTTTTAAAAGCATCATATCACTTGGGGGTTTGGTCGTGTCCGAACCAATACCATGCCTCTTGATAGGCGAGAGCCACCAGATCACTTGGGGACTTGGTCATGTCTGAACCAGTCATGCCTCTTGATCGGCCTAAGGCCACAGAATCACTTGGGGGCTTGGTCGAACCCGAACCATGACCATGCCACTTGATCGGCATAAATGCCACGGTTTCATTTGGGGACCTGGCTGACTAGAACCATAGTTACACCTAACAGGAGCTTGGTCGTGTTCGGCCATGGTAACACCATCTGATCAGCTCAAATAAAACCTTTTTTGCAACGGTTTTGTCATTGCACTTGATTTACACTTTTCTTTGAAGGGTTTTTTTGTTTTTTATTGCATTTTTTAAACTGACAAAGTTTTTTAACCAATCAATTGACGGAACACACTTCACGTCAATCCGGAGACTATTTGCCTGGTTTGATCCTTGTTGTTAACATCCTCTTATGGAGTAACACGGTGTTTATTATAACCCGACACGGTTTACCTGGTAAACCAGCGTCATATATGTACAGGAGCTGTTATCTCCTCCAACAGTGTGGGTTTGCAAAACTCTGCTTCAAGATTAGCCAAGCCAACTTCATGTTCAACGAGGACAGGTATTATGTATCACAAACATTTGTTCATATACTTAAGAATTTTTTTGGATGTTTTGACTTCATATATACAGACATCATATTCCGCCAGACGGTACAACCGCGGTGGCACTTGAAGAGTTTTTTATTGCAGAAGGTGCTTTGGAAAGTTCATCACCACAGGAAGAACAAATTATGCACGAAGGCATATCAACATCAAAAGTATCAGTTACCCTATTACAAGGCAACATTGTGCCCATAATAATTTAATTGTTTCTCGCAAAGGAGAGGCAGTTTTAAAACCGGCTTCCGGTTCAAGCTTGGTCACCAGCCCGGCCTGATGGTTGTGGGTCATCCTGCGCCGCTTCAGCCTCCGTTTCTCTACCCAGTGGCTGGAAATCCGCAGTTGTCCAGTCGATTCCCATTAATGCTTGAAAAACAGCTTCATCATGGATCAGCAATGATGGGTCAATATCGGGAGCATAAGTATGCTTACGGATTGGAGGGATCAAATTTTCTGATTCATGGATTGGTGCGGCTATTCGCTTGTTCTGACTGTCATATTGGGCTTGATAATGAGACAAGTCTGCTTCTTCAGCCAGTTGACAGGCTAGCAGACGTACCTCCCGGTTTATTGCTCGCAGATCTGCTTCACCAAATTCTGACCCGTCTTCCTTCAAGCTGGGATAGCCCTGAGCCGCTTCAATAGGATCAAAATCCGGCACCCAGGCTTTTGCTCGGATTAAGGCATTGGTTGCACCAGTTCGAGCAGCAGATTTCTTTAGCTCTTCAACCCGGGCAGGAAGCACCGACAGTTTCATCAGAGTATCTTGAATCAAAGTGGGCGCCGGTTTGTTATGAGATGCGGTACAGATGATCCGCTGGGCACCGGTATACAATTGTTCAACCAATGTATAGGCGGCTTTCAATTTCTTCCGCACATCTGACCCCAAGTGACCAATGCGTGTCCCTGAAATACCATAAAGGGTTAATAAACCGGCGGCTCTGTAAGAAGGCAGAGCCAATTCAGAAGGCAAGCTGGCTTACCAAAGATAGCAGTAGTCATGGCATGCACGTGCCGCTTTATGCTGGTCAGTTCATTCGCTGCTGGTTTAAGTGCAGCCTCGGCATCCTCTGCTCGTTTGATCAAAGCGGACTTTTCAGTGGCCCAATCCGCCCGCTTCTTCTTGAAGCTCTCCTTAAGCTGTTCCATGGCGCTTAAAGCGCTGGCCAATTCCTCTTTTGCTTTGGAGGTTTCAGCCTGTTGGGTTTTCAGGTTTTCTTGGAGATCGGTGACTTGGTTTTCTTTCGTCTTCAGCTCCGCCTGCATGCATAGAGATATATGCTTCAAAAAATCGGTATAAGGATTCAACTACCAATCACATAACAAGTTATGCACTTAGTACTTGGGGGCTAATGCATATTCGATCTTCATCTTTCAAGTGTTTACAAAGTCCCAAGATCAATACAGGTATTCAACTTGGCACTTGGGGGATAATGGCTATTTGCTCATATATATTCTGATGCGGCAGTTTCAATTACTTAAAGTACCGGTTTAACTACGCTAAGTTGAACCGGCCCTTGGGGGCTACATCAGCGAATTTCAAAGTACCACGATTTATAAAGTCCCGGTTTGAAAGAATATTGCAAACCGGCCCTTGGGGGCTAGGAGAGTCAGCAAGAATGGAAGCATACAAGCAGGAAGGAGCATATGGAAGTTACCTCATATTTATCTTTCATCATATTAACCAGACCGGCTTCATAGTCGCGACTGGTATACAGCCGGTTCAGATAGCCGGAATGGATATCTTGGCGTTCAGAGCAGCGTAAGTCGTCAGATCAGCGTTCCACTTGCCTTTGCCAAAGGCAGCAACTTCCTCCTTGGCAGAATGTTTGGATAAAGCGACAGGCTTGCTTGGCTCAGTATGGCCAGTGCCAGTAATGACAACCTCATCATCCTTGGTTCCGCCGGGTTCCACTAGAGCTTTTGGCTTGTCAGTAGGTTTTGCTGGACCGGTGGAGCTTTCAATCCGGATGGAACCTTGTCAGGACCCCGATTCCAAGTCACATCAATCTAGCCGGTAACACCTCATATCACTTTGCGGCCTCACGCACGGTAACCCACGTCGCCTTACCATGGCCCGGGACCGTTTGCGCTTTTTGGCTCACGTATATGATAGTGTCGCTAGCATCCATATAACAGAGAACCCGGGCCGACATGGCTAGTCGTGAACCCAAAGCGGCACAGACCTATGGAGACAGGCATACATGAATCACATCGAGCATGTCGGTCATCAGCGAGTGATTCCGGGCTGTAGCACTGGGCTAACAGGACTCCGGGAACACGGGCTGTAGCAGTCTAGGCAGGACTCCGGATGTCACCGCGTGACATTTCCCCGAAGGGACAGACACAGGAACGAAGTGAAACACATGCCGGCCAGTCAAGTGTCCTGAGCAGTAGTGCTGGGCTAGCAGGACTCCGGTGAACCGGGCTGTAGCGGACTACTATGGCTCATGGAAGCACTAGACTACATTTCCCCATAAGAGAGACTGCCAAGGATAAACAACTAGATTGTCGGATCCCACACATACCAAGCATTTCAATCATACACACAATATGCTCGATATGTGTAAATACAACATGGCATCACAACATAACTCTATGACTCAAAGTATTTATTCATTAGGCTCCGAGCAGTGAGGTATTACAAACATGGGTCTCATGACCCCACAATCAGAGCATACACGTCAAAAACACAAGCGGAAGCTTAACATGTCTGAGTACAGACATCTACAAATGAAAAAGGCTGAGAAGCCTGACTATCTACCAGATCCTGCCGAGGGCACAAGATCGTAGCTGAGGTATCAAGCTAAATGTCCAAGTCCATGTGGAACTACTAGCGAGACAGAAGTCTCTCTCTCTGCAAAACATAAATTAAGCAAACGCGCGTACAAAGGTACTCAGCAAGACTTAGATCAGAACTAGCTACATATGCATCGGTATCAACAAGGGGGGTGGTGGAGTTTAACTGCAGCAAGCCAGCTTTGACTCAGTAGCTAACCCGAACTACGACTGCAAGCAACTCTTTTGAGGTGGCGCACACGAGACCACATATTCACCATTCAATACACCACTATGGATCCGCTCCCGTCTCCCTATGAGAAGGCCATCCATAGCACTCACACTTATCTTGCGAGTTTTAGAGTATCCACTTTCACTTGTCTATGAACTGTTATAGGCAACCCAGAAGTCCATTACCGCGGACACGGCTATTCGAATAGATGATGTTAACCCTGCAGGGGTGTACTTCTTCACACACGCTCTCACCACTTACCGCCGTTTACACGACATGTACTCGGCAACCTTCAAGCGGAAGCCCAACGAGGGTGTCGGCCACGGCCTACCTAAACACTCAAGTCTCTAGTCCAGGTTTATCGCCTATCCAGGTTCCATCCGCAGGGAGTCCGGCCGAGGTTTCCACATACGGCCCCGAACGATGTGAACAGGGTTCCCGGGACACCAAACGGGCGCCCGGTACACCGTGCCACGGTGTATCTACCACATCATAGCCCACCCCTAGGGTCAGCGCCACGCATGGCCGCCAACACATATCCTATAAACACCAGAAACTAGTTGCAACGCCTGGACAGGACAAGGGTGATCAAGAAGCCGAGAGGGTCCATTGGTTTCGGGCCCAATGCGTGGTAGTAACTATTTCATGGATCACAAACACAGAACTCAGATCCTAAGGACAGCTTCAATGAGACAACCCACCATGTACTCCTACATGGCCTCTCACCGCTACCTTTACCAAATCGTGTTCACACACTTAGCTCTCAACAGTAGGGCATGTTTACACACCTCCGATTCATCCCCGATGAATCAGACCTGACACAACTCTATGCAATAGCAGGCATGACAAATAAGCATGAATGAGTAGGCACATCAGGGCTCAAACAACTCCTACTCATACTAGTGGGTTTCATCTATTTACTGTGGCAATGACAGGTCATGCAGAGGATAAGGGGCTCAACTACCGCAGCAAGTAACTGTTGAATCGTTGTTGTCCTAATGCAGTAAAAGAGAGCAGGAGCGAGAGAGTGGGATTGTATCGGAATGAACAAAGGGGTTTTGCTTGCCTGGCACTTCTGAAGATAGTATAGTTCTTCATCGGTGTCATCGAACTCGTCGTCGGAACCACATCTATCGAGAGGGGACAAATACCGGCAAACAAAGAGGAACACAATCAATGCAATGCAACAATTATGATGCATGATAGTGTCATGGCAATATGCTGTTGATTGAGCTAATGCAACTAGCAACCATATTAAATGAAGTTGGTTTGAACCAAGGGTTCAAATTCAAACTCCATATGTGCTTATTTAAATGTCATTTATGCAAATTGCCCTGTACAGCAACCCTAGGTTGTTCAAACATGCGTGCAAATGCCATAAACAGATTCCTTGAATTTTTCTGATAATTTTTCATATATAATTTATCTTATTTGGAGTTACGGTTGAATTTCTATGATTTTTAGAAGTTTAAATTGTTTTCTGGAATTTCCTGTATTATTTTAAAACCAGAAATTCCTTTACTGCGTCAGCACTACATCATTATGATGTTAGCAGGTCAACAGGGTCGCCCAGAGTCAAACCTGACGGCTGGGACCCACTAGTCAGTCTCACAGAGCTGGCTAGTGACTGACTAGTGTGGCTAATATGTGGGCCTGGTCAACGGCCACGTCAGCAGGGTCAACTCTGACGCATGGGTCCCGCTGGGTTAATCTAAACTAAATAGAAAATGAAGCCCGGGGTTAATTAGGGCGTGGGCCCATATGTCAGCGGCTGTGGGGTTAAATTAGCAACGTCATTAGCGTTAACTAAGTGTGCCACGTCGGAGTCACCGGAGTTCACCCAGCAGCGACCGAACCCGTGGCGGCAACTCGCCGGAGTTGCTCGGGTTTCGCGTATAGGCCGCGGTTTGAGCCGCGGTTGGTCTCTACGGGTAGCTGGCGTTGCAGCGCGTTGCTTGGTGGCAGTAGCCGGGCCTGGGGTGGCCGGAGTCGACGACGGCGTCAAGTCGAGCGGCGACCGGAGTTCGGGCACCTGCGAGTTTGGCGTTGTGGTGCATGGGAGGAGGAGCCGGTGGGTGAAACGTGCTCCTGGGGTGCACTGAGTGCAGTGACGCGCTCGGTTTGGACGGAGGCGTACCAAAATGACGACGGCGACAAGTCCGACGCCGGTGAGGTCTCGGTCTCGACGGAAACGAGGGCTACGATGAGCTAGTGGGCATGGGAGTAGGGGGATCGATAAAGGAGCTCACCGCGAGTTCAGAGGTGGCCTCGGCAAGCTCGGGGAGGGGCTGGTGGTGACGAGAGGTCGCCGGCGATCTTGGTGGCCGAACGAAGAGGGCGGCGGCGGCGGCGGTGTTGCAGCGTGTCCGGGGCCTCGTGGCTCATCGAGGAGGTAGAGGACAAAGTGGCGGAGCTCCTGGGCATGTCCAGGGAGCGAGGGGGAGGCAGTGGCCGCGGTGGTGCTTGTCGGCGGTGGCGGACCCGTTCGGGTGGGTGAGAGGAAGAGGTCCAGGGGAGGGGAGAGGCCACGGGTGAGGGAGAGAGAGATCTGGGGGGTGCCAGGGGCGTGCGTGGCGGCGTTAGAAGGTCCAGGGAGGAAGCAGGAGGTGGCCAGGGGCGAGCGCGCGCGCTCGCAACAGCGAGCTGCTCCTACTGGCAGGAGGAAGACGACGCGGTGGGGTGGTGGGCTGGGCTCTCTACGTTGCTGGGCCACAGCTGGGCCGACTAGGTGGGCTGCACAGTGAGGCCAGGTAAGTTTCTGCTTCTTTCCTTTCTATTTTCATTTATTTAATGCTCTGTTGTTTGTTTTGAATTAGTAAAAATACTAATCCATTTTAGAAAATTCTGAAAATAATCATAGGCACCTTTGGAATTACTCCCAACAGCCTAAAATTACTTTCAAAAGTATTTGGGCATTTAAAAGTATTTATAGTATTTTAAGTGCCCAAATGCAAATAGTTATGTCTTAACTCAAAAATCCAAAATGGCTCCAAATTTTATGAACCCATTTTTGGCAGAGGTTTTAGCCAGAACCAAAAATGATGAACATTTTTGAAAACCATTTGGATTCATTGAGAATATTTTTTTGATGAACCTAGTGAATTCCTTTTAATGCTAGGGTTTAGGCAATCCCCATTTCAGGTTTAACTGAAATTTAAACATGGTGCAACACCAGATGCTAGCACTAGGCATTAATAGAACTAGGGATGTGACAACTCACCCCCACTAAACAAGAATCTCGGCCCGAGATTCAAGACGTGAGGTAAGAAGGAAGGGGGGGTCACAAAACTATCACAGTCTTCTCGATCCAACTGCCCTTCCCAAGGATGTTGATTAATTGCGTCATCTTGATCTTGACGTCTTTGCTTTCGGGATCTTCATCCAGCATGATGACGGCAGAAAGAAATTCTACAGAAATCGATCTCCTCGGAGATGGAGCACTCAAGATCAACTCATGGAGTGAGATATAAAACATCTCTTGAGCTGAGACACGAAACACACATCAGGGGTGATGGAAAGAAGCGGATGATAAAGGTTCAAATTTGGTAGGCAACAATTCCACGCTTAAGTAGGATGATGCATGGTTTCAAAGTAGCGAGGAGATAATTGCCATGATACCATAACGAGACATCTTAAGGAAAGTGACTCGCATATATATTCCCTTAAGTGGCAAAATGAATTACTTTTGATTCAGAGATCATTGAAACTCTTTATACTAGTCTAAGGCAAATCACAACAATCGCTTAGAGGAGTACGAAGGGATGGCATACCCAGACTAGAATGGATGATGTGAACTACCTTGTTGAAGGCAACGCAATGGATGATTTTTGCTTATCATCGGAAATGGATGGAACCCATGGTAGTACCACTGTTGAAGATGATCCTTACCAGGAATTACTGGGAAGGTAGTCCAAGATAGAATGGCACAATGGCGGTGCAAGCTGGGAACAAAATGCAAATGTGGGAATGATTCTAGTAACTGGGGATAAACTCAACAATAGAGAGTGATTCCACTGTTTGAATGGTTCTAGCATAATCGAGGGAACGGAGAGCACAACGACCCCTGAGGAACAACTTCTAGAATAAGTTGCACTAAATCCTCATGGAGAAGATGGGCAAATAGCTCAATCAAGATTCTACAACGATAGATCTTCCGGCTAGGTGTGTCGGCCAGAACAACAACCTTGTCGGGCCTACATCATAAATCTTGGAATAGCTCCAACCATCATATCTGCCTGAGATTCAGATCTGGTTGGTAACGGGATATTTCAGACAACATGTCCGGAAAGAAAGTTTGCAACACAAACTGACGAGACGATGTTGCAAGATTCTCGGGAATTGAACTACGATAGTAAACTCCAAAACATGAGCTGGTTCTGCTACATATATGTGAACACATTGTCCAAGACAAGCATGACCATGTAGAAGTCTTACAACAAAATACTACCGAGTTCAGGTGGGGAACCATCATTGAGGATATCGAGGTCCTTGTGCATGAACTAGTATTCGCACAACAACCCCTTTTCCTTGAACAAATCAATCAGTGGCTTGGTGTGCTAGGGAATACATATGGAGTGGGGGTAATTAATCTACCAAACCATAGAATACTTCGCACGTATGCATGAATGATTTGGGATGATTCCAGGGAAAACATAAAAAACCTTCCTCAAATTCATGGCGGCAACTTACACCTAGTGCACGTGAAATTGGAGAAGGTCACTTCTTTCATCCAAGCATAAGCTTCATGAACGGAACACGAAGGCATTGCTTACAAGGTTTTCAACACTAGATTGATGTTCAATCATGAATCATGGGGGAGACAAAATGTTGCTGATGGGCTCAACAACAACTCATCAGAATTTCCATATCACTGGACTTCCACCATCATGTGAACACGGTGCTAACATTGGTCAGACCAAAGATGTAATGGTGTATGCTCGAGGGATCAAACACGAGTAAGACAACATTACGAACATCGTTGGTTCTGATTTGACTTGACGATAGCCCATACTCAAGTCAAAGTTTTGACAAGACAATAGATCCAACAACTGATCACGAGGACCAATTGGTGAAGATATCATCTTTCTTCAACACACGCACAAACACAAAGATATCCCTTAACATGAACTAAGTCAGACAAGCTTTTATCTTCCAACTCTCCAAGTTGTTGTTAAGCTTAACCAACTAGCTCAGGGGTATCCAACACAGATTCTTGGAGAATGGGTGGTTGGAGGAAAACCAACATGATCACGAACTCAACATAGCGGTTAGGTGACAACCAGGTAATACTTCCGAGAAGATCTTCGGAAATCACGAACCACCAATATGTTATTAAGCTCGAGAAAAATCTTGCTTGTCAGGGCAAGACGATATGATCAAATAAGCAAGGATAGACACAGTCCCAACTCTTGATCGAAGAGTGCACCAGGGAAATGGACTAGGTAGCATAATCAATCTTAGAATGATGATTTAATATCCAACATGCTAAGAATGAGAATATTGTCCATTTATTACAAAGAAACGAGTTGCTCGGAGTATTGATTTCACACATCACAATTCACTTGTCGGCATTCCGGTTACAACAACACGGAACCGAGGAATGAATAATGATGGCGAGAAGTATCACTGTATCAAAAATTCATAAGAGATGGTGCAATTCCTATGATATTCTTGGCACGAATAGGGTAGAACTCCAAGGTAGAACAGAGCAAAAGCTGGATTGGCATTTTGATCTGCGGGATACAACTACTTTGACCCAATCCTAGATATGGATGAGGTACTGGAGTTTGTTTCTCCTAGTCATTCTGGAATAGAATGGCTTGACGGACCACAAGAATAATAGGCATCGATGAACACAAATGCACACATACACTTGGCTATCATCTGATAGAAGATGGTCGGAATACAACTGAAGAGGAACAACTCGAGGAACATATAATTTTCTGAGTTGTGGATGCATAGATTAGTATGTCGAGAAAAGCTCAACATTTCTTCCGGATAACCCATGCAGATAGGTAGGACTGGCAGATTCACAATGCAGAATGGAGAACTCATTAAGAGCACTCTGGTTGTGATCTTTTGATACAACAGACTTCTGCCATAAGTGGTTCATAGTATTTGGAAGAAGGAAATACCACAGACCTCGAGGACTATCGCAAAGGTTACTAATATCCTAAAGGAACTAGCAACACTATCAAAATGAGGTAAGTAGGGTGAATCTCGGGTTCAAGAACCCATGAATAGAATACCTACCACTACATGGCATCACGGGATGCTTTTGAGAATAATGGCCAGAATCACACACTTGGGATACAAAACATGGCTAGATCACTAGGTGACTCCCTAAAACACCTAGGGTCATAGTAATAGCTCCAACATATATGTCGAGGCAACAAAGTACCTCAACTCACCGATTAGTGTGATTAATCTGGCCCAAATGGACATCAGAAATGGAAAGAAAGGATTTGCAAATGCATCAGACTACTTAGAAACCTGGGATGACTCTGACAGCATAACGGCTGTAAATGCTCAAAACGATTTGGGACATCCTGCAAAATGGTGGCATAACCACTCAACATTACAATATCAAGGTTCTGAGGCCAGCTATGAGCATACGGAGGTAAAAGGAACTGAACTGAGACTTGAATCCAACAATCCTATAAGTCTATGGATTAGTAACACGTCATCCTGATAGATAGATGGGAAGGCCTAGTTCTTAATTCCCGTAGAAAAGAAGAGGATGACTCAGATCAGAGGGCATGAGGTATAAGGAGTAAAAAGAGCCTTACGTTCCCTTCCACAATCAATTCCCTTACATAACTAAAGCATTTCTAGACTCGACTTCGACCAGTTTGGCTTGGTAATCCTACAGGCAGTCAGGCTCTGATACCAAAACTGTCAGGACCCCGATTCCAAGTCACATCGATCTAGCCGGTAACACCTCATATCACTTTGCGGCCTCACGCACGGTAACCCACGGGTGTCGCCTTACCATGGCCCGAGACCATTTGCGCCTTTTGGCTCACGTATATGATAGTGTCGCTAGCATCCATATGACAGAGAACCCGGGCCGACATGGCTAGTCGTGAACCCAAAGCGGCACAGACCTATGGAGACAGGCATACATGAATCACATCAAGCATGTCGGTCATCAGCGAGTGATTCCGGGCTGTAGCACTGGGCTAACAGGACTCCGGGAACCCGGGCTGTAGCAGGCTAGGCAGGACTCCGGATGTCACCACGTGACATTTCCCCGAAGGGACAGACACAGGAACGAAGTGAAACACATGCCGGCCAGTCAAGTGTCCTAAGCAGTAGTGCTGGGCTAGCAGGACTCCGGTGAACCGGGCTGTAGCGGACTACTATGGCTCATGGAAGCACTAGACTACATTTCCCCATAAGAGAGACTGCCAAGGATAAACAACTAGATTGTCGGATCCCACACATACCAAGCATTTCAATCATACACACAATATGCTCGATATGTGTAAATACAACATGGCATCACAACATAACTCTACGACTCAAAGTATTTATTCATTAGGCTTCGAGGAGCGAGGTATTACAAACATGGGTCTCATGACCCCACATTCAGAGCATACAAGTCAAAACACAAGCGGAAGCTTAACATGTCTGAGTACAGACATCTACAAATGAAAAAGGCTGAGAAGCCTGACTATCTACCAGATCCTGCCGAGGGAACAAGATGTAGCTGAGGTATCAAGCTAAATGTCGAAGTTCGTGTGGAACTACTAGCGAGACGGAAGTCTCTCTCTCTGCAAAACATAAATTAAGCAAACGTGAGTACAAAGGTACTCAGCAAGACTTACATCAGAACTAGCTACATATGCATCGGTATCAACAAGGGGGGTGGTGGAGTTTAACTGCAGCAAGCCAGCTTTGACTCAGTGGCTAACCCGAACTACGACTGCAAGCAACTCTTTTGAGGTGGCGCACACGAGTCCACATATTCACCATTCAATACACCACTATGGATCCGATCCCATCTCCCTACGAGAAGGCCATCCTTAGCACTCACACTTATCTTGCGAGTTTTAGAGTATCCACTTTCACTTGTCTATGAACTGTTATAGGCAACCCAGAAGTCCATTACCGCGGACACGGCTATTCGAATAGATGATGTTAACCCTGCAGGGGTGTACTTCTTCACACACGCTCTCACCACTTACCGCCGTTTACACGACATGTACTCGGCAACCTTCAAGCGGAAGCCCAACGAGGGTGTCGGCCACGGCCTACCTAAACACTCAAGTCTCTAGTCCAGGTTTATCGCCTATCCAGGTTCCATCCGCAGGGAGTCCGGCCGAGGTTTCCACATATGGCCCCGAACGATGTGAACAGGGTTCCCGGGACACCAAACGGGCGCCCGGTACACCGTGCCACAGTGTATCTACCGCATCATAGCCCACCCTAGGGTCAGTGTTACGCACGGCCGCCAACACATATCCTATAAACACCAGAAACTAGTTGCAACTCCTGGACAGGACAAGGGTGATCAAGAAGCCTAGAGGTCCATTGGTTTCGGGCTCAATGCGTGGTAGTAACTGTTTCATGGATCACAAACACAGAACTCAGATCCTAAGGACGGCTTCAATGAGACAACCCACCATGTACTCCTACATGGCCTCTCACCGCTACCTTTACCAAATCGTGTTCACACACTTAGCTCTCAACAGTAGGACATGTTTACACACCTCCGATTCATCCCCGATGAATCAGACCTGACACAACTCTATGCAATAGCAGGCATGACAAATAAGCATGAATGAGTAGGCACATCAGGGCTCAAACAACTCCTACTCATACTAGTGGGTTTCATCTATTTACTGTGGCAATGACAGGTCATGCAGAGGATAAGGGGCTCAACTACCGCAGCAAGTAACTTTTGAATCGTTGTTGTCCTAATGCAGTAAAAGAGAGCAGGAGCGAGAGAGTGGGATTGTATCGGAATGAACAAAGGGGTTTTGCTTGCCTGGCACTTCTGAAGATAGTATAGTTCTTCATTGGTGTCATCGAACTCGTTGTCGGAACCACGTCTATCGAGAGGGGACAAATACCGGCAAACAAAGAGGAACACAATCAATGCAATGCAACAATTATGCTGCATGATAGTGTCATGGCAATATGCTGTTGATTGAGCTAATGCAACTAGCAACCATATTAAATGAAGTTGGTTTGAACCAAGGGTTCAAATTCAAACTCCATATGTGCTTATTTAAATGTCATTTATGCAAATTGCCCTGTACAGCAACCCTAGGTTGTTCAAACATGCATGCAAATGCCATAAACAGATTCCTTGAATTTTTCTTATAATTTTTCATATATAATTTATCTTATTTGGAGTTACGGTTGAATTTCTATGATTTTTAGAAGTTTAAATTGTTTTCTGGAATTTCCTGTATTATTTTAAAACCTGAAATTCCTTTACTGCGTCAGCACTATGTCATTATGACGTCAGCAGGTCAACAGGGTCGCCCAGAGTCAAACCTGACGGCTGGGACCCACTAGTCAGTCTCACAGAGCTGGCTAGTGTGGCTGACATGTGGGCCTGGTCAATGGCCACGTCAGCGGGGTCAACTCTGACGCGTGGGTCCCGTTGGGTTAATCTAAACTAAACAGAAAATGAAGCCCGGGGTTAATTAGGGCGTGGGCCCATATGTCAGCGGCTGTGGGGTTAAATTAGCAGCATCATTAGCGTTAACTAAGTGTGCCACGTCGGAGTCACCGGAGTTCAGCCGGCGGCGACCAAACCCGTGGCGGCAACTCGCCGGAGTTGCTCGGGTTTCGCGTACAGGCCGCGGTTTGAGCCGCGGTTGGTCTCTACGGGTAGCTGGCATTGCAGCGCGTCGCCTGGTGGCAGTAGCCGGGCCTGGGGTGGCCGGAGTCGACGACGGCGTGAAGTCGAGTGGCGGCTGGAGTTCGGGCACCTGCGGGTTTGGCGTTGTGGTGCATGGGAGGAGGAGCCGGTGGGTGAAACGTGCTCCTGGGGGTGCACTGAGTGCAGTGACGCGCTCGGTTTGGACGGAGGCGTACCAAAACGACGACGGCGACAAGTCTGGCGCTGGTGAGGTCTCGGTCTCGACAGAAACGAGGGCTACGATGAGCTAGTGGGCATGGGAGTAGGGGGGATCGATAGAGGAGCTCACCGCGAGTTCAGAGGTGGCCTCGGCGAGCTCGGGGAGGGGCTGGTGGTGACGAGAGGTCGCCGCGATCTCGGTGGCCGAACGAAGAGGGCGGCGGCGGTGGCGGTGTTGCAGCGCGTCCGAGGCCTCGTGGCTCATCGAGGAGGTAGAGGACAAAGTGGCGGAGCTCCTGGGCATGTCCAGGGAGCGAGGGGGAGGCAGTGGCCGCGATGGTGCTTGTCGGCGGCGACGGACCCGTTCGGGTGGGTGAGAGGAAGAGGTCCAGGGGAGGGGAGAGGCCACAGGTGAGGGAGAGAGAGATCTGGGGGGGTGCCAGGGGCGTGCGTGGCGGCGTTAGAAGGTCCAGGGAGGAAGCAGGAGGTGGCCAGGGGCGAGCGCGCGCGCGCAACAGCGAGCTGCTCCTACTGGCAGGAGGAAGACGACGCGGTGGGGTGGTGGGCTGGGCTCTCTACGGTGCTGGGCCACAGCTGGGCTGACTAGGTGGGCTGCACAGTGAGGCCAGGTAAGTTTCTGCTTCTTTCCTTTCTGTTTTCATTTATTTAATGCTCTGTTGTTTGTTTTGAATTAGTAAAAATACTAATCCATTTTAGAAAATTCTGAAAATAATCATAGGCACCTTTGGAATTACTCCCAACAGCCTAAAATTACTTTCAAAAGTATTTGGGCATTTAAAAGTATTTATAGTATTTTAAGTGCCCAAATGCAAATAGTTATGTCTTAACTCAAAAATCCAAAATGGCTCCAAATTTTATGAACCCATTTTTGGCAGAGGTTTTAGCCAGAACCAAAAATGATGAACATTTTTGAAAACCATTTGGATTCATTGAGAATATTTTTTTGTTGAACCTAGTGAATTCCTTTTAATGCTAGGGTTTAGGCAATCCCCATTTCAGGTTTAACTGAAATTTAAACATGATGCAACACCAGATGCTAGCACTAGGCATTAATAGAACTAGGGATGTGACAAACCTGTGGGCTGATTGACAGGACTTGAGGTATCAGTAGGTCTCTCTTCAGCAATAGGATCATCATCTTGCTGCGATGGATCATTGGGAATATCCTCAGGAATAGCCGCTTCAACATTGGGTGTCTTGCCCGCTTCAAGAACGACATCTTCTTCGGTCGTTTTGTCCAGCCGGGCCTTCTTACTTGGCCTAGGTTTGGCCCTGAGAAGAATAATAAAATCAAATATAGCATATGTTCTAAGGCGATGTACTGCAAACATCACAAGAAATATAGCTTACCCAAGGACCGTTTTAAGCGGTGGGAGCTGAGTAGCCGATGACTCGCCAGAAGATGAGTGGGAAGTAACCTGGTAATCGGAGTCAGACGGATGAAGAGGTTGACGAAAGCAGCCCGCTTTAGGACAAGCACTAGCAAGCAAATTAGAGACCTCTGAATGGCGTTTCTGAACCGGACTATTCGGTAAACCGGCGGAGGTAACTACCTGGCCGCTGTGCCGAGTTGTGCGACGAGCTTCGTGTTTTTGGGTCTTCATAAGAAATTTAGGATCCAAATAAGCAAGAGGATGAGAAAATTTAACTTTCCGGTTTGACTGGCGGATTTTTTGTGAAGGCAAAGTTTCTGAATCGTAAGAGAGAATAATTACCTCTGCAACATCCGCGTGGCTGGCTTCGGCATCATCCTGACAAATATCATCATCAATAAGACGCATGAAAAATAAACCAAGTGAATCAAGTTCTACCTCAAAGTCTGGATTATCCACATCATCATCAGGGGCCGGATTAGAAGATGCAGTGTTTCTTTTCCTGTGGGCAGTCTTCTTCACAGCTTTAGTCTTTTGCCGAGTTGCTCTTTCCGGTTTGTCTGGTTTTTCTGGTTTCTCCTGCGGCAGTTTTTTGCTCCAAAACGGATCATTGCCCTGATTACACATACACTGATATTAGACAATGACCAGACATATCAATAACAGATTCAGCAAAGAGAAAAATTAAAGTCTTACAGCTGGCAGTTTGTTGGTGGCGCAGAAGGGATGCAGGCCGGTTCTAGCGCAGACGTGTTCCGGTTCATTGAGCATCTTATTCACAGCCTCTGTGATTTCTTCATCGGAGAGCTGGATTTTTGAATGTTGTAGTGGGTAATCCGCACTGTCAGTATACTCGCACATCAAACCGGAGCGCCGACTAAGGGGCAGTATGCTCCATGATATCCAATAGCGAGCGAGATCAACCCCTGTTAAGCCGTTGGCCATAAAGGCTCTGAGCTTTGACAGTTGGGGAGCATATTTGCTTCTCTCCTGGGCAGTCAATCTCTGAGGAAAAGGGTGTGTATTGCTGAGCCGCTCCGGACGAAAGGCAGGCAAGGGATTCTCACCAGCAGGGGAGGTGTCTTTGTAGTAGAACCATGTCTGATTCCACTCCTTGGGGTGACTGTGTAGCTTGGCGTGAGGGTATGTGACCTCTTTCCTTTTCTGAATCGCCACGCCACCCAACTCCGTATTAGAGCCATCAGTAAACTCGGTATGGCGGTTTAGATGGAAAAGGTCTCTGAACAATTCCACTGTGGGCTCCTCTTGAAAGAACACCTCATAGAGCACTTGGAAGTGACACATATTTGTAACAAAGTTGGGGCCAGTGTCTTGTGGATGGAGTTGGAAATCGGCTAAGACATCCCGGTAAAATTTAGAACCGGGCGGTTTAAAGCCCCGGGCTAAGTGATCTACGAAAACAACAATCTCTCCTTCTCAAGGTGTGGGAGGGCATTCTTTGCCAGGAGCCCTCCAATGGATGGTATCTTTGCTGCCCAAAGCGCCAATCAGGACTAAATCGTCCAGTTGATCCTCTGTGACGCGAGAAGGAACCCAATTGCACTCATATACTTGCTTGGCCATGATGGAATCTACAAGGTAGAAGATCCCAGTTCAAAAATGCATTTGATCAAGGTACATTGGTATATGCACTGGTAAACCGGAGATAGAACTATCTGAACCGGAGTTTCATGAAGCAACCAACATCTGGCGGTTCAACAAGGGGACTAATGGCATATACCGGTTTGGAATATTTTCTATAAGGTTAAACCGCCTGATCTAAGCATTAAAAAGCTGAGATTGCGGATGTACAGGTACGCAGAAACAGGTTTCACAAGAGTTCTTTACAGCATTGGAGCTGAAGCAAGTTCAGAAAAAAGATAAATACTTAGAGGTTCAAGGGAGCAGTACTGAACCAATGAGCAAAACGTTCATATAGATCTATGGTTTGAGATGCATAAGTGAAGGCGAAAGGTCAAACAACTATCATTGCATAGAGTAAAGACTTGCGGATTCATCCAAAGATCTATCGTGTGAGCAAGAGGCAGACGATGAACACTAAAGAACTATGAAACCCTAGGCCAGATCTGCGGGGGAAAGGATAGAAGATTTACCGGAGCTGAGGAAGATGCGGAAGGTTGCTGCGGTGTTCTGGTGCGCTCAGGTTGATGCAGCGGCCAAGGATGAGGCAGAGGTCGACGGCGGCGGCGGAGCTCCGAGGCTGGCGACGCGAGGAAGACGAAGAAGGCACGGAAGGAGAAAAGAAATGACCCTTCGGTCCTATTTATAAGGCGAAAGAACATAAGTCAGGCGCTACAATCAAGGGGCCACAAAACGGAGCTGTCGCCTCGATTTCTGCCGATCTATTAAACAAAGAAACATAATGGATAGCTTCGTTATGACAGGTGACGTCACTCCGGCTTACAGCAATCAGAGAAGATGACATCATGGCGGTTTACCAATTTATAAGAAGATGTTGAAGGTCAAGTTTTTATAAAAGGATTGACATGAACCCGTTCAAATCAATCTGGGGCCTAATGTTGGGGATATTACTACTGGGCGTAAACCGGCCTATCTGGGCCAGGTTAACCTCGTCAGTAGTTAAGTATGTTAAAGCCCAAGAAGACAGAGGAGGGCTCAAGGCCCATGGTCGGTTCAAGGCCTGTAGCCGTAAACCGGCGTTAGTAGTTAACATATATTGTAAGTTAGGAATAAGTAGAGACCAAACCGGACACATCTATGAGCCGGTATTGGGACTCCGTAAGCCGACGGGAGTCACCCGTGTATATAAGGGGACGACCCGGCGGCGGTTCGAGGACAACAGACAACAGCTCGAGACATAGGCGAAGCTTGTTTGCTCCCTACTCATCGAAACCCCATCAATTCCATCACAATTAGATGTAGGCTTTTACCTTCATCGAAGGGGCCGAACTAGTATAAACTCTCTTGCGTCCTTGTGTTCGCTTTAACCCCTTCAAGCTAACCGGTCGCGATGGCTCCACGACAGAGAGGGAGAGGGAGAAGGAACGGGGGCCGTGCCCCATCCCCCTTGTCCAATTTGGACTCCCTTGGGGGGCGCACGCCATCCCTTGCGGGCTCCCCCCTCTCTCTCCCCTGTGGCCCATGTAGGCCCATTACATCCCGGGGGGGTGGGGGGTCCGGTAACCTCCCGGTACTCCGAAAAATATCCGAACCACTCCGAAACCAATCCGGTGTCTGAATACCATCGTCAAATATATCAATCTTTACCTCTCGACCATTTTGAGACTCCTCGTCATGTCTGTGATCTCATCAGGGACTCCCAACAATCTTCGGTCACCAAAACACATAACTCATAATACAAATCGCCATCGAACGTTAATCATGCGGACCCTACGGGTTCTGAACTATGTAGACATGACCGAGACACATCTTAGGTCAATAACCAACAGCGGAACCTGGATGCCCATATTGGTTCCTACATATTATACGAAGATATTTATCAGTCAAATAACAATGACAACATACGTCATTCCGTTTGTCATTGGTATGTTACTTGCCTGAGATTCGATTGTCGGTATCTTCATACCTAGTTCAATCTCGTTACCGACAAGTCTCTTTACTAGTTTCATAATGCATCATCCTGGAGCTAACTCATTAGTCACAGTACTTGCAAGGCTTATCATGATGTGCATTACCGAGAGGGCCCAGAGATACCTCTCCGATACTCGGAGTGACAAATCCTAATCTCGATCTATGCCAACCCAACAAACACCTTCGGAGACACTTGTAGAGCATCTTTATAATCACCCAGTTACGTTGTGACGTTTCATAGCACACAAGGTGTTCCTCCCGTATTCGGGAGTTGCATAATCTCATAGTCAAAGGAATATGTATAAGTCATGAAGAAAGCAATAGCAATAAAACTTAACGATCATTATGCTAAGCTAATGGGTGGGTCTTGTCCATCACATCATTGTCCTAATGATGTGATCCCGTTCACCAAATGACAACACATGTCTATGGTCAGGAAACTTAACCATCTTTGATTAACGAGCTAGTCAAGTAGAGGCATACTAGGGACACTTTGTTTTGTCTATGTATTCACAGATGTATCAAGTTTCCGGTTAATACAATTCTAGCATGAATAATAACATTTATCATGATATAAGGAAATATAAATATCAACTTTATTATTGCCTCTAGGGCATATTTCCATCAATCTCCCACTTGCACTAGAGTCAATAATCTAGATTGATTCTAACACCCATGGAGTCTTGGTGCTGATCATGTTTTGCTCATGGAAGAGGCTTAGTCAACGGGTCTGCAACATTCAAATCCGTATGTATTTTGCAAATCTCTATGTCTCCCTCCTTGACTTGATCGCGGATGGAGTTGAAGCGTCTCTTGATGTTTTTGGTTCTCTTCTGAAATCTGGATTCCTTCGCTAAGGCAATTGCTCCAGTATTTTCACAAAAGATTTTCATTGGACCTGATGAAGTAGTTATTACACCTAGATCGGATATGAACTCCTTCATCCAGACTCCTTCATTTGCTGCTTCTGAAGCAGCTATGTACTCCGCTTCACACGTAGATCCTGCCACGACACTCAGTGCACCAACGGATAGCTCCACCATTCAATATAAATACGTATCTGGTTTGCGACTTAGAGTCATCCAGATCAGTGTCAAAGCTAGCATCGACGTAACCATTTATGACAAGTGATAACCCGCAAGTATAGGGGATCGCAACAGTTTTCGAGGGTAGAGTATTCAACCCAAATTTATTGATTCGACACAAGGGGAGCCAAAGAATATTCTCAAGTATTAACAGTTGAGTTGTCAATTCAACCGCACCTGAAAGACTTAATATCTGCAGCAAAGTATTTAGTTGCAAAGTAGTATGGAGGTAACGGTAACGGCGGCGAAAGTAACAGTAGCAGTTCTGTAGCAATTGTAACAGTGGCAACGGAAAAGTAACTAAGCAAAGATCAACATGTGAAAAGCTCGTAGGCAATGGATCAATGGTGGATAATTATGTTGGATACGATTCCTCATGCAACAGTTATAACATAGGGTGACACAGAACTAGCTCCAGTTCATCAATGTAATGTAGGCATGTATTACGAATACAGTCATACATGCTTATGGAAAAGAACTTGCATGACATCTTTTGTCCTGCCCTCCCGTGGCAGCGGGTGATACGTCTCCAACGTATCTATAATTTTTGATTGCTCCATGCTATATTATCTACTGTTTTGGACTATATTGGGCTTTATTTTCCAATTTTATATTATTTTTGGGACTAACCTATTAACCGGAGGCACAACCCAGAATTGCTGTTTTTTGCCTATTTCAGTGTTTCGGAGAAACAGAATATCAAACGGAGTCCAAATGGAATGAAACCTTCGGAAGCGTGATTTTCTCATCAGATAAGATCCAGGAGACTTGGACCCTCCGTCAAGAAAGCCACGAGGCGGCCACGAGGGTGGAGGGCACCCCCCTAGAGCGCGCCCCTGCCTCATGGGCCCCTCGAAGCTCCACCGACGTACTTCTTCCTCATATATATATATATATATATATATCCATGTACCCCCAAACGATCAGGGACGGAGCCAAAAACCTAATTCCACAGCCGCAACTTTCTATATCCACGAGTTCCCATCCTGGGGCCTGTTTCGGAGCTCCGCCGGAGGGGGCATCGATCACATAGGGCTTCTACATCATCATCCAAGCCTCTCCGATGAAGTGTGAGTAGTTTACTTCAGACCTACGGGTCCATAGTTAGTAGCTAGATGGCTTCTTCTCTCTTTTTGGATCTCAATACAATGTTCTCCCCCTCTCTCGTGGAGATCTATTCGATGTAATCTTGTTTTTGCGGTGTGTTTGTTGAGACTGATGAATTGTGGGTTTATGATCATGTCTATCTATGAATAATATTTAATCTTATCTGAATTCTTTTATGTATGATTGTTATCTTTGCAAGTCTCTTCGAATTATCAGTTTAGTTTGGCCTACTAGATTGGTTGTTCTTGCCACGTGAGAAGTGCTTAGGTTCGGGTTCGATCTTGTGGTGTCCTTTCCCAGTGACAGAAGGGGCAGCAAGGCACGTATTGTATCGTTGCCATCGAGGATAACAAGATGGGTTTTTTATCATATTACATGAAACTATCCCTCTACATCATGTCATGTTGCTTAAGGCGTTACTCTGTTTTTAACTTAATACTCTAGATGCATGCTGGATAGCGGTCGATGAGTGGAGTAATAGTAGTAGATGCAGGCAGGAGTCGGTCTACTTGTCTCGGACGTGATGCCTATATACATGATCATACCTAGATATTCTCATAACTATGCTCAATTCTGTCAATTGCTCAATAGTAATTTGTTCACCCACCGTAGAATACTTATGCTCTTGAGAGAAGCCACTAGTGAAACCTATGGCCCCCAGGTCTCTTTCTCACCATATCATTCTCCATCACTTTATTATTGCTTTACTTTTACTTTGCTTTTACTTTTTACTTTGCATCTCTATACCAAAAATACCAAAAATATTATTTATCATCTCTATCAGATCTCGCTTTCGTAAGTGACCGTGAAGGGATTGACAACCCCTAAGCGCGTTGGTTGTGTTGAGCTATTGTTTTTGTGTAGGTACGAGGGACTTGTGCGTGGCCTCCTACTGGATTGATACCTTGGTTCTCAAAAACTGAGGGAAATACTTATGCTACTTTGCTGCATCATCCTCTCCTCTTCGGGAAAATCCAACGCAGTGCTCAAGAGGTAGCAAGAAGAATTTCTGGCACCGTTGCCGGGGAGTCTGCGCAAAAGTCAACATACCAAGTACCCATCGCAATCCTTATCTCCCGCATTACATTATTTGCCATTTGCCTCTCGTTTTCCTCTCCACCACTTCACCCTTGCTGTTTTATTCGCCCTCTCTCTCCCTCTTTCCGCTTGCCTTTCTTCCGCTCTGTCTAAATTGAATAAGGTTGGGGGTTCTTTCCAGAGTTCTAGTACTTTGGACAACCCCTCTATCCTCGCTAAACTTATAAATAAGGATACTATGGAAAAACCTACCGGAGTTGTCAATGAGAGTCTTAATAATTTTGATGAAGATGATTCTGGAATTTTTCGTTATTTACTTGATGAATCTTTGAAAGATGCTTGGTATAGACTATTAAGGATCAGGGCTAGCTATGTTCCTCAATATCAAATTGAAGTTTACCTAAAAAGCTTTTATATTGCCCTTCCTTCTTCTTTTAAGAATGTCTTAGATTCTATATTTGAAGAAGGTTTCCTTGAAGGGGATGTCGTAGACACTAATGAAAAAATGAAAACTATATTTGGGCACCCCATGAATGAGAAAGTTGAATCTACATCTCTTTTGCTCTCTTACCAAAATGATTCTATTAAAGAGATAAAGGCTAGCCTAGATACAAACTTCCATAACATGCTTAATCTTTCTTCTACCATTAATAGCCATGTGCTTTATCAAAATAGAAGGATTAATTCTATATATAGCAAGTTTGCTCTTTTCTTTCCTAATACCAAAGATGGCAATACCTAGATCTATTCTTGCTTGTTATGCCTAGCTAGGGGCGTTAAACGATAGCGCTTGTTGGGAGGCAACCCAATTTTATTTTTATTCCTTGATTTTTGCTCCTGTTTAGTAATAAATAAATTATTTAGCCTCTGTTCTGGTTGTGTTTTTTGTGTTTAATTAGTGTTTGTGCCAAGTAGAACCGTTGGGAAGACTTTGGGAAAGTCTTGTTGAACTTGCTGTAAAAAAAACAGAAACTTTAGCGCTCACGAGAACTGCTGTCATTTTTATTTGGAGAGTGCTATTTAGTTAATTATTTTTGAAGATGATTAATAAATAAATTACTCACGTCCAGCAATTTATTTTAGAATTTTTCGGCTTCCAGATCTTGCACTAGCTACAGATTACTACAAACTGTTCTGTTTTTGACAGATTCTGTTTTTCGTGTGCTGTTTGCTTATTTTGATAAATCTATGGCTAGTAAAATAGTTTATAATCCATAGATAAGTTGGAATACAGTAGGTATAACACCCATATAAATAAAGAATGAGTTCATTACAGTACCTTGAAGTGGTCTTTTGTTTTCTTTCGCTAACGGAGCTCACGAGTTTTCTACTTTAAGTTTTGTGTTGTGAACTTTTCAAGTTTTGGGTAAAGATTTGATGGACTATGGAACAAGGAGTGGCAAGAGCCTAAGCTTTGGGATGCCCATGGCACCCCCAAGATAATCTAAGTACACCTAAAAGCCAAAGCTTGGGGATGCCCCGGAAGGCATCCCCTCTTTCGTCTACTTCTATCGGTAACTTTACTTGGAGCTATATTTTTATTCACCACATGATATGTGTTTTGCTTGGAGCGTATTTTATGATTTGAGTCTTTGCTTGTTAGTTTACCACAATCATCCTTGCTGTACACACCTTTTGAGAGAGCCATACATGATTTGGAATTTGATAGAATACTCCATGTGCTTCACTTATATCTTTTGAGCTTTATAATTTTGCTCTAGTGCTTCACTTTATCTTTTAGAGCACAGTGGTGGATTTATTTTATAGAAAATATTGATCTCTCATGCTTCACTTAGATTATTTTGAGAGTCTTAATAGCATGGTAATTTGCTTAAAATCCTAATAAGCTTGGTATGCAAGATTATTAATAAAACTTTCTTATGAGTGTGTTGAATACTAGGAAAAGTTTGATGCTTGATGATTGTTTTGAGATATGGAGGTAATAATATCACAGTCATGCTAGTTGAGTAGTTGTGAAATTGAGAAATACTTGTGTTGAGGTTTGCAAGTCCCGTAGCATGCACGTATGGTAAACATTATGCAACAAATTTGAAACATGAGGTGTTATTTGATTGTCCTCCTTATGAGTGGCGGTCGGGGACGAGCGATGGTCTTTTCCTACCAATCTATCCCCCTAGGAGCATGCGCATAGTACCAAGGTTTTTGATGACTTGTAGATTTTAGCAATAAGTATGTGAGTTCTTTATGACTAATGTTGATTCCATCGAATATACGCACTCTCACCCTTCCATCCTTGCTAGCCTCTTCGGTACCGTGCATTGCCCTTTCTCACATTGAGAGTTGGCGCAAACTTCGCCGGTGCATCCAAACCCCGTGATATGATACGCTCTTTCACACATAAACCTCCTTATATCTTCCTCAAAACAGCCACCATACCTACCTATTATGGCATTTCCATAGTCATTCCGAGATATATTGCCATGCAACTTTCCATCATTCCGTCCATCATGACACATTCATCATTGTCATATTGCTTAGCATGATCATGTAGTTGACATAGTATTTGTGGCAAAGCCACCGTTCATAATTCTTTCATACATGTCCCTCTTGGTTCATTGCATATCCCGGTACACTGCCGGAGGCATTCATATAGAGTCATCTTTGTTCTAGTATCGAGTTGTAATCATCGAGTTGTAAATAAATAGAAGTGTGATGATCATCATTATTAGAGCATTTTCCCAAGTGAGGAATATAAAAAAAGAGAGAAAGGCCATAAAAAAGGAGAAGTCCCAAAAAAAGAAAGAGAAAGGCCATAAAAAAAGAGAAAAGGCCCAAAAAAATGAAAGAAAAAGAAAGAAGGGACAATGTTACTATCCTTTTACCACACTCGTGCTTCAAAGTAGCACCATGATCTTCATAGTAGAGAGTCTCTCATGTTATCACTTTCAAATACTAGTGGGAATTTTTCATTATAGAACTTTGCTTGTATATTCCAACAATGGGCCTCCTCAAGTGCCCTAGGTCTTCATGAGCAAGCAAGTTGGATGCACACCCACTAGTTTCTTTTGTTGAGATTTCATACATTTATAGCTCTAGTGCATCCGTTGCATGGCAATCCCTACTCCTTGCATTAACATCAATCGGTGGGCATCTCCATAGCCCATTGATTAGCCTCATTGATGTGAGACTTTCTCCTTTTGTCCTCTCCACATAACCCCCTCATTATATTCTATTCCACCCATAGTGCTATGTCCATGGCTCGCGCTCATATATTGCGTGAAAGTTTATCGGTTTGAGATTACTAAAGTATGAAACAATTGCTTGGCTTGTCATCGGGGTTGTGCATGATGAGAGCATTCTTGTGTCACGAAAATGAAACATGACTAAACTATATGATTTTGTAGGGATGAACTTTCTTTGGCCATGTTATTTTGAGAAGACATAATTACTTAGTTCGTATGCTTGAAGTATTATCATTTTTATGTCAATATGAACTTTTTTCTTGAATCTTTCGGATCTGAATATTCATACCACAATTAAGAAGAATTACATTAAAATTATGCCAAGTAGCACTCCGCATAAAAAATTCTCTTTTTATCATTTACCTAATCGAGGACGAGTTGGAATTAAGCTTGGGGATGCTTGATATGTCTCCAACGTATCTATAATTTTTGATTGCTCCATGCTATATTATCTACTATTTTGGAATATATTGGGCTTTATTTTCCACTTTTATATTATTTTTGGGACTAACCTATTAACCGGAGGCCCAGCCCAGAATTGTTGTTTTTTGCCTATTTCAGTGTTTCAGAGAAACAGAATATCAAATGGAGTCCAAACGGAATGAAACCTTCGGAAACGTGATTTTCTCATCAGATAAGATACAAGAGACTTGGACCCTCCGTCAAGAAAGCCATGAGGCGGCCACGAGGGTGGAGGGCGCCCCCCTAGGGCGCGCCCCTGCCTCGTGGGCCCCTCGAAGCTCCACCGACGTACTTCTTCCTCCTATATATATCCACGTACCCCCAAATGATCGGGGACGGAGCCAAAAACCTAATTCCACCGCCGCAACTTTCTGTATCCACGAGATCACATCTTGGGGCCTGTTCCGGAGCTCCGCCGGAGGGGGCATCGATCACAGAGGGCTTCTACATCATCATCCAAGCCTCTCCGATGAAGTGTGAGTAGTTTACTTCAGACCTACGGGTCCATAGTTAGTAGCTAGATGGCTTCTTCTCTCTTTTTGGATCTCAATACAATGTTCTCCCCCTCTCTCATGGAGATCTATTCGATGTAATCTTCTTTTTGCGGTGTGTTTGTTGAGAACGATGAATTGTGGGTTTATGATCAAGTCTATCTATGAATAATATTTGAATCTTCTCTGAATTCTTTTATGTATGATTGGTTATCTTTGCAAGTCTCTTCGAATTATCAGTTTAGTTTGGCCTACTAGATTGGTTGTTCTTGCCACGTGAGAAGTGCTTAGTTTTGGGTTCGATCTTGCGGTGTCCTTTCCCAGTGACAGAAGGGGCAGCAAGGCACGTATTGTATCATTGCCATCGAGGATAACAAGATGGGTTTTTTATCATATTACATGAAACTATCCCTCTACATCATGTCATGTTGCTTAAGGCGTTACTCTGTTTTTAACTTAATACTCTAGATGCATGCTGGATAGCGGTCGATGAGTGGAGTAATAGTAGTAGATGCAGGCAGGAGTCGGTCTACTTGTCTCGGACGTGATGCCTATATACATGATCATACCTAGACATTCTCATAACTATGCTCAATTCTGTCAATTGCTCAATAGTAATTTGTTCACCCACCGTACAATACTTATGCTCTTGAGAGAAGCCACTAGTGAAACCTATGCCCCCCGGGTCTCTTTCTCATCATATCAATCTCCATCACTTTATTATTGCTTTGCTTTTACTTTGCTTTTACTTTTTACTTTGCATCTCTATACCAAAAATACCAAAAATATTATTTATCATCTCTATCAGATCTCACTTTTGTAAGTGACCGTGAAGGGATTGACAACCCCTAAGCATGTTGGTTGCATTGAGCTATTGTTTTTGTGTAGGTACGAGGGACTTGTGCGTGGCCTCCTACTGGATTGATACCTTGGTTTCAAAAATTGAGGGAAATACTTATGCTACTTTGCTGCATCATCCTCTCCTCTTCGGGGAAATCCAACGCAGTGCTCAAGAGGTAGCAGTGGGGTCCTATTGGAAACTAAGGGATATTAAGGACTCCTTTTAATAGAGTACCGGACCGAAGCATTAACACTTAGTGAATACATGAAGTCCTCAAACTACGATCATCACCGGGAGTGGTACGGATTATTGTCACTTCGGGGTTACCGGATCATAGAACATAGTTGGTGATTATTGACTTGCAAGATAGGATCAAGAACTCACATATATTCATGAAAACATAATAGGTTCAGATCTGAAATCATGGCACTCAGGCCCTAGTGACAAGCATTAAGCATAGCAAAGTCATAGCAACATCAATCTTAAAACACAATGGATACTAGGGATCAAACCCTAACAAAACTAACTCGGTTACACGATAAATCTCATCCAACCCATCACCGCCTGCTACCTCTTGAGCACTGCGTTGGTTTTCCCTTGAAGAGGAAAGGGTGATGCATAAAAGCAGCGTAAGTATTTCCCTCAGTTTTTGAGAACCAAGGTATCAATCCAGTAGGAGGCTGCGCACGAGTCCCTCGCACCTACACAAACAAATAAATCCTTGCAACCAACGCGATAAGGGGTTGTCAATCCCTACACGGTCACTTATGAGAGTGAGATCTGATAGATATGATAGGATAATATTTTTGGTATTTTTATGATAAAGAGAAATGAAAGAGCATAAGTATTTATGGTGGGTGAACAAATTAATATGATGGAAGATAGACCCGGGGGCCATAGGTTTCACTAGTGGCTTCTCTCAAGAGCATAAGTATTTATGGTGGGTGAACAAATTACTGTTGAGCAATTGACAGAATTGAGCATAGTTATGAGAATATCTAGGTATGATCATGTATATAGGCATCACGTCCGAGATAAGTAGACCGACTCCTCCCTAGATCTACTACTATTACTCCACACATCGACCGCTATCCAGCATGCATCTAGAGTATTAAGTTCAAGAGAATAGATTAACGCTTTAAGCAAGATGACATGATGTAGAGGGATAAACTCATGCAATATGATATAAACCCCATCTTGTTATCCTCGATGGCAACAATACAATACGTGCCTTGCTGCCCCTACTGTCACTGGGAAAGGACACCGCAAGATTGAACCCAAAGCTAAGCACTTCTCCCATTGCAAGAAAGATCAATCTAGTAGGCTAAACCAAACTGATAATTCGAAGAGACTTGCAAAGATAACTAATCATACATAAAAGAATTCAAAGAAGATTCAAATATTGTTCATAGATAAACTTAATCATAAACCCACAATTCATCGGTCTCAACAAACACACCGCAAAAGAAGATTACATCGAATAGATCTCCACAAGAGAGGGGGAGAACTTTGTATTGAGATCCAAAAAGAGAGAAGAAGCCATGTAGCTGATAACTATGGACCCATAGGTCTGAAGTAAACTACTCACACTTCATTGGAGGGGCTATGGTGTTGATGTAGAAGCCCTCCGTGATTGATGCCCCCTCAGGCGAAGCTCCGAAAAAGGCCCCAAGATGGGATCTCATGGATACAGAAAGTTACGGCGGTGGAATTAGGGTTTTGGCTTTGTATCTGGTAGTTTGGGGGTATGTAGGTATATATAGGAGGAAGGAGTACGTCGGTGGAGCAACAGGGGGCCCACGAGGGTGGAGGGCGTGCCTGGGGGGGGGTAGGCGCTCCCCCTACCTCGTTCCTTCCTCATTGATTGCTTGACGTAGGGTCCAATTCCTCTGGATCATGTTCGTTTCAAAAATCACGTTCCAGAAGGTTTCATTCCGTTTGGACTCCGTTTGATATTCTTTTTCTGCGAAACCCTAAAATAGGAAAAACAGCAATTTTGGGTCGGGCCTCCGGTTAATAGGTCAGTCCCAAAAATAATATAAAAGTGTATAATAAAGCCCAATAATGTCCAAAACAGAATATAATATAGCATGGAACAATCAAAAATTATAGATACGTTGGAGACGTATCAAGCATCCCCAAGCTTAATTCCTGCTTGTCCTGGAGTAGATAAATGATAAAAACAGAATTTTTGATGTGGAATGCTACTTGGCATAATTTCAATGTAATTCTTCTTAATTGTGGTATGAATATTCAGAACCGAAAGATTCAAGACAAAATTTCAATATTTACATAGAAATAATAATACTTCAAGCATACTAACTAAGCAATTATGTCTCTTCAAAATAACATGGCCAAAGAAAGTTATCCCTAGAAAATCATATAGTCTGGCTATGCTCTATCTTCACCACACAAAGTATTTAAATCATGCACAACCCTGATGACAAGCCAAGCAATTGTTTCATACTTTTGGTGTTCTCAAACTTTTTCAATCTTCAGGCAATCCATGAGCGTGAGCCATGGAGATAGCACTTTAGGTGGAATAGAATGGTGGTTGTGGAGGAGACAAAAAAGGGGGAAGATAGTCTCACATCAACTAGGCGTATCAACGGGCTATGGAGATGCCCATCAATAGATATCAATGTGAGTGAGTAGGGATTGCCATGCAATGGATGCACTAGAGCTATAAGTATATGAAAGCTCAACAAAAGGAACTAAGTGGGTGTGCATCCAACTCGCTTGCTCACGAAGACCTAGGGCATTTTGAGGAAGCCCATCATTGGAATATACAAGCCAAGTTCTATAATGAAAAATTCCCACTAGTATATGAAAGTGATAACATAGGAGACTCTCTATTATGAAGATCATGGTGCTACTTTGAAGCACAAGTGTGGTAAAAGGATAGTAGCATTGTCCCTTCTCTCTTTTTCTCTCATATTTTTTAATTTGGGCTTTTTATGGCCTCTTTTTTTCCATCCGGAGTCTCATCCCGACTTGTGGGGGAATCATAGTCTCCATCATCCTTTCCTCACTTGGGACAATGCTCTAAAAATGATGATCATCGCACTTTTATTTACTTACAACTCAACAATTACAACTCAATACTTAGAACAAAATATGACTCTATGTGAATGCCTCCGGCGGTGTACCGGGATATGCAATGAATCAAGAGTGACATGTATGAAAGAATTATGAATGGTGGCTTTGCCACAAATACAATGTCAACTACATGATCATGCAAAGCAATATGACAATGATGGAGCTTGTTATAGTAAACGGAACGGTGGAAAGTTGCATAGCAATATATCTCGGAATGGCTATGGAAATGCCATGATAGGTAGGTATGGTGTCTGTTTTGAGGAAGGTATATGGTGGGTGTATGGTACCGGCGAAAGGTGCGTGGTATTAGAGAGGCTAGCAATAGTGGAAGGAAGAAAAGTGCGTATGATCCATGGACTCAACCTTAGTCATAAAGAACTCATATACTTATTGCAAAAATCTAAAAGTTATCAAAGCAAAGTATTACGCGCATGCTCCTAGGGGGATAGATTGGTAGGAAAAGACCATCGCTCGTCCCCGACCGCCACTCATAAGGAAGACAATCAATAAATAAATCATGCTCCGACTTCATCACATAACGGTTCACCATACGTGCATGCTACGGGAATCACAAACTTTAACACAAGTATTTCTCAAATTCAGAACTACTCGACTAGCATGACTCTAATATTACCATCTCCATATCTCAAAACAATTATCAAGTATCAAACTTCTCATAGTATTCAACACACTCATAAGAATTTTTTTATTAATCTTGAATGCCTAACATAATTAAAGAAAATTACCATGCTGTTTTATAGGACTCTCAAAATAATCTAAGTGAAGCATGAGAGAACAATAGTTTCTATAAAACAAATCCACCGACGTGCTCTAAAAGATATAAGTGAAGCACTAGAGCAAAAACTATATAACTCAAAAGATATAAGTGAAGCACATAGAGTATTTTAACAATTTCCGAATCATGTGTGTCTCTCTCAAAAGGTGTGTACAGAAAGGATGATTGTGGAAAACTAAAAAATAAAGACTCAAATAATACAAGGCGCTCCAAGCAAAACACATATCATGTGGTAAATAAAAATATAGCTCCAAGTAAAGTTACCGATGGAAGTAGACGAAAGAGGGGATGCCTTCCGGGGCATCCCCAAGCTTTGGCTTTTAGGTGTCCTTAGATTATATTGGGGTGCCATGGTCATCCCCAAGCTTAAAATCTTTCCAGTCCTTGTTCCATAATCCATCAAATCTTTTACCCAAAACTTGAAAACTTCACAACACAAAACTTAAAGTAGAAAATCCCGTGAGCTCCGTTAGCGAAAGAAAACAAAACACCACTTCAAGGTACTGTAATGAACTCATTATTTATTTATATTGGTGTTAAACATACTGTATTACAACTTCTCTATGGTTTATAAACTATTTTACTAGCCATAGATTCATCAAAATAAGCAAACAACACATGAAAAACAGAATCTGTCAAAAACAGAATAGTCTGTAGTAATCTGTAGCTAACGCAAGATCTGGAACCCCAAAAATTCTAAAATAAATTGCTGGACGTGAGTAATTTATCTATTAATAATGTTAAAAACGAATTAACTAAATATCACTTTCTAAATAAAAATGGCAGCAATTCTCGTGAGCGCTAAAGTTTCTTCTTTTTACAGCAAGATTGAAAAGACTTTCCCCAAGTCTTCCCAACGGTTCTACTTGGCACAAACACTAATTGAACACAAAAAACACAACCAAAACAGAGGCTAGATAAATTATTTATTAATAAACAGGAGCAAAAAGCAAGGAATAAAAATAAAATTTGGTTGCCTCCCAACAAGCGCTATCGTTTAACGCCCCTAGCTAGGCATAAAAGCAAGGATAGATCTAGGTATTGCCATCTTTGGTAGGCAATCCATAAGTGGATCTTATAATAGATTCATAAGGTAATTTAATTTTCTTTCTAGGGAAGTGTTCCATGCCTTTCCTTAACAGAAATTGGAATCTAATATTCCCTTCCTTCATATCAATGATTACACCAATCGTTCTAAGGAAAGGTCTACCAAGAATAATAGGACATGAAGGATTGCAATCTATGTCAAGAACGATAAAATCTACGGGCACATAATTCCTATTTGCAACAATAAGAACATCATTAATTCTTCCCATAGGTTTCTTAATAGTGTAATCCGCAAGGTGCAAGTTTAAAGAGCAATCATCAAAATCATGGAAACCTGGCAAATCACACAAAGTCTTTGGAATCGTGGAAACACTAGCACCCAAATCACACAAAGCATAGCATTCGTGATCTTTAATTTTAATTTTAATAGTAGGTTCCCACTCATCATAAAGTTTTCTAGGGATAGAAACTTCCAACTCAAGTTTTTCTTCATAAGATTGCATCAAAGCATCAACAATATGTTTAGTAAAAGCTTTATTTTGACTATAAGAATGAGGAGAATTTAGCACGGATTGCAACAAGGAAATACAATCTATCAAAGAGCAATTATTATAATTAAATTCCTTGAAATCCAAAATAGTGGGTTCATTAATATTTAAATTTTTTACTTCTTCAATCCCACTTTTAACAATTTTAGCATCAAGATCTAAAGACTCGGAATTTTTGGAACACCGTCTAGGTAAAGGTGTATCATATTCAGTCCCATCATTATCAAGATTCATATTGCAAAACAAAGATTTAATAGGGGACACATCAATAACTTTTAGATCTTCATCTTTATTATCATGGAAACTAGAAGAACACGCTTTTATAAAGCAATCTTTCTTAGCACGCATCCTAGCGGTTCTTTCTTTGCACTCATCAATGGAAATTCTCATGGCTTTGAGAGACTCATTGATATCATGCTTAGGTGGAATAGATCTAAGTTTCAAAGAATCAACATCAAGAGAAATTCTATCAACGTTCCTAGCCAACTCCTCAATCTTAAGGAATTTTTCTTCAATCAAAGCATTGAAATTCTTTTGAGAAGTAATAAATTCTTTAATATTAGATTCAAAATCAGAGGGCATCTTATTAAAATTTCCATAAGAATTGTTGTAGGAATTACCATAATTATTAGAGGAATTACTAGGATACGGCCTAGGAATAAAGTTTCCTCTATACGCGTTGTTACCAAAATTATTCCTACCAACAAAATTCACACCCATAGATTCATTATTATTCTCAATCAAAGTAGACAAAGGCATATCATTAGGATCATAAGAAACACTTTTATGAGCAAATAATTTCATAAATTCATCCATCTTTCCACTCAAAACATTAATTTCTTCTATCGCATGCACTTTCTTATTAGTAGATCTTTCAGTGTGCCATTGAGAATAATTAACCATAATGTTATCTAGGAGTTTAGTAGCTTCCCCTAAAGTGATTTCCATAAAAGTGCCTCCCGCGGCCGAATCTAAAAGATTTCTAGAAGCAAAATTCAATCCGGCATAAAAAATTTGTATAATCATCCACAATTCAAGCCATGTGTAGGGCAATTACGTATCATAATTTCATCCTCTCTCAAGCTTGTGCAACATGTTCATGACCAAGTTGCTTAAAATTCATAATATCATTTCTAAGAGAGATGATCTTAGTGGGAGGAAAATACTTAGAGATAAAAGCATCTTTGCACTTATTCCACGAATCAATACTATTTTTAGGCAAAGACGAAAACCAAGCTTTAGCACAATCTCTAAGCGAAAAAGGAAATAGCTTTAATTTAACAATATCATTATCCACATCTTTCTTCTTTTGCATATCACATAAATCAACGAAGCTATTCTTATGGGTAGCGGCATCTTCACTAGGGAGGCCGGCGAATTGATCTTTCATGACAAGATTCAACAAAGCAGCATTGATTTCACAAGATTCAGTATCGGTAAGAGGAGCAATCGGAGTGCTAAGGAAATCATTGTTGTTGGTATTGGTGAAGTCACACAATTTAGTATTATCTTGAGCCATTGTGACAAGCAAGCAATCCAACACACAAGCAAAAAGAAACGGGCAAAAAGAGGCACATAGAGAAAGAGAGGGAGGACGGAGAGAGAGGGCGAATAAAACGGCAAGGGTGAAGTGTGGGAGAGGAAAACAAGAGGTAAATGGCAAATAATGTAATGCGGGAGATAAGGGTTTGTGATGGGTACTTGGTATGTCTTGACTTGCAATGATGCCACAAGTGACTCGTTGTTGGGAGTCAAATCTTGACTTGTCTTGCGCGAACCTCCCCGGCAACGGCGCCAGAATTCCTTCTTGCTACCTCTTGAGCACTGCGTTGGTTTTCCCTTGAAGAGGAAAGGGTGATGCAGCAAAGTAGCATAAGTATTTCCCTCAGTTTTTGAGAACCAAGGTATCAATCCACTAGGAGGCCGCGCACGAGTCCCTCACACCTACACAAACAAATAAATCCTCGCAACCAATGCGATAAGGGGTTGTCAATCCCTACACGGTCACTTACGAGAGTGAGATCTGATAGATATGATAGGATAATATTTTTGGTATTTTTATGACAAAGAGAAATAAAAGATGCAAAGTAAAATAAATGGCAAAGGAAATAACTAAGTATTGGAAGATTAATATGATGGAAGATAGACCCGGGGGCCATAGGTTTCACTAGTGGCTTCTCTCAAGACCATAAGTATTTATGGTGGGTGAACAAATTACTGTTAAGCAATTGACAGAATTGAGCATAGTTATGAGAATATCTAGGTATGATCATGTATATAGGCATCACGTCCGAGACAAGTAGACTGACTCCTGCCTGCATATACTACTATTACTCCACACATCGACCACTATCCAGCATGCATCTAGAGTATTAAGTTCAAGAGAACAGAGTAACACTTTAAGCAAGATGACATGATGTAGAGGGATAAACTCATGCAATATGATATAAAACCCATATTGTTATCCTCGATGGCAACAATACAATACGTGCCTTGCTGCCCCTACTGTCACTGGGAAAGGACACTGCAAGATTGAACCCAAAGCTAAGCACTTCTCCCATTGCAAGAAAGATCAATCTAGTAGGCCAAACAAAATTGATAATTTGAAGAGACTTGCAAAGATAACCAATCATACATAAAAGAATTCAGATAAGATTCAAATATTGTTCATAGATAAACCTAATCATAAACCCACTATTCATCGGTCTCAACAAACACACCGCAAAAGAAGATTACATCGAATAGATCTGTTTTGTTTTGCTTTTTGCTCCTGTTTAGTAATAAATAATTTATATATCCTCTGTTTTGTTGTGTTTTTTGTGTTCAATTATTGTTTGTGCCAAGTAGAACCGTTGGGAAGACTTGGGGAAAGTCTTTTTGATCTTGCTGTAAAAAACAGAAACTTTAGCGCTCACGAGAATTGCTGCCATTTTTATCTGGAAAGTGCTATTTAGTTAATTCTTTTTGAAGATGATTAATAGATAAATTCCTCACGTCCAGCAATTTATTTTAGAATTTTTGGGGTTCCAGAACTTGCGTTAGCTGCAGAATACTACAGACTGTTCTGTTTTTGACAGATTCAGTTTTTCGTGTGTTGTTTGCTTATTTTGATGAATCTATGGCTAGTAAAATAGTTTATAAACCATAGAGAAGTTGGAATAAAGTAGGTTTAACACCAATATAAATAAAAAATGAGTTCATTACAGTACCTTGAAGTGGTGTTTTGTATTGTTTCCTAACGGAGCTCACGAGATTTTCTACTTTAAGTTTTGTGTTGTGAAGTTTTCAAGTTTTGGGTAAAAGATTTGATGGATTATGGAACAAGGAGTGGAAAGAGCCTAAGCTTGGGGATGCCCATGGAACCCCAAGATAATCTAAGGACACCTAAAATCCAAAGCTTGGAGATGCCCCAGAAGGCATCCCCTCTTTCGTCTACTTCCATCGGTAACTTTACTTGGAGCTATATTTTTATTCACCACATGATATGTGTTTTGCTTGGAGCGACTTGTATTATTTTAGTCTTTATTTGTTAGTTTGCCACAATCATCTTTGCTGCACACACCTTTTGATTCAAACACACATGATTTGAACATTATTAGAATACTCTATGTGCTTCACTTATATCTTTTGAGTTATATAGTGTTTGCTCTAGTACTTCACTTATATCTTTTAGAACACGGTGGTGGATTTGTTTTATAGAAACTATTATTCTCTCATGCTTCACTTATATTATTTTGAGAGTCTTAAACAGCATGGTAATTTACTTAAACTGGGAAATTAATCCTAATATGCTAGGCATTCAAGAGTAGTAAAAAACAATTCTTATGAGTGTGCTGAATACTAAGAGAATTTTGATACTTGATAATTGTTTTGAGATATGGATATGGTGATATTAGAGTCATGCTAGTTGAGTAGTTGTGAATTTTAGAAATACTTGTGTTGAAGTTTGTGATTCTCGTAGCATGCACGTGCTACCTCTTGAGCAGTTGCGTTGGTTTTCCCTTGAAGAGGAAAGGGTGATGCAGCAGAGTAGCATCAGTATTTCCCTCCATTTTTGAGAACCAAGGTATCAATCCAGTAGGAGGCCACGCACGAGTCCCTCGTACCTACACAAACAAATAAATCCTCGCAACCAACGCGATAAGGGGTTGTCAATCCCTACACGGTCACTTACGAGAGTGAGATCTGATAGATATGATAAGATAATATTTTTGGTATTTTATGATAAAGATGCAAAGTAAAATAAAAGGCAAAGGAAATAACTAAGTATTGGAAGATTAATATGATGGAAGATAGACCCGGGGGCCATAGGTTTCACTAGTGGCATCTCTCGAGAGCTCAAGTATTCACAGCGGGTAAACAAATTACTGTTGAGCAATTGACAGAATTGAGCATAGTTATGAGAATATCTAGGTATGATCATGTATATAGGCATCATGTCTGAAACAAGTAGACCGACTCCTGCCTACATCTACTACTATTACTCCACACATCGACCGCTATCCAGCATGCATCTAGAGTATTAATCTCAAGAGAACAGAGTAACGCTTTAAGCAAGATGACATGATGTAGAGGGATAAACTCATGCAATATGAAATAAACCCCAACTTGTTATCCTCGATGGCAACAATATAATATGTGCCTTGCTGCCCCTACTGTCACTAGGAAAGGACACTGCAAGATTGAACCCAAAGCTAAGCACTTCTCTCATTGCAAGAAAGATCAATCTAGTAGGCCAATCCAAACTGATAATTCGAAGAGACTTGCAAAGATAACGAATCATACATAAATGAATTCAGAGAAGATTCAAATATTGTTCATAGCTAAACTTGATCATAGACCCACAATTCATCGGTCTCAACAAACACACAGCAAAAGAATATTACATCGAATAGATCTCCACAAGAGAGGGGGAGAACTTTGTATTGAGTCCAAAAAGAGAGAAGAAGCCATCTAGCTAATAACTATGGACCCGTAGGTCTGAAGTAAACTACTCACACTTCATCGGAGGGGCTATGGTGTTGATGTAGAAGCCCTCCGTGATCGATGCCCCCTCCGGCGGAGCTCCAGAAAAGGCCCCAAGATGGGATCTCGTGGATACAGTTACGACGGTGGAATTAGGGTTTTGGCTCCATATCTGGTAGTTTGGCGGTACGTAGGTATATATAGGAGGAAGGAGTACGTCGGTGGAGCAACAGGGGGCCCACGAGGGTGGAGGGCGCGCCTAGGGGGGTAGGCGTGCCCCCTACCTCGTGCCTTCCTCGTTGATTGCTTGACATAGGATCCAAGTCCTGTGGATCATGTTCGTTCCGAAAATCACGTTCCCGAAGGTTTCATTCCGTTTGGACTCCGTTTGATATTCTTTTTCTGCGAAACCCTAAAATAGGCAAAAAAACATCAATTCTGGGCTGGGCCTCCGGTTAATAGGTTAGTCCGAAAAATAATATAAAAGTGTATAATAATGCCCATTAATGTCCAAAACAGAATATAATATAGCATGGAACAATAAAAAATTATAGATACGTTGGAGACGTATCACCGTCCAGCAAGCCTACGATGGAATTACTCACACACGGTGGTGAGCATCATGAAATTCGTGATGGAGGAAGGCTAATGATGACGATGACGACGGATTCCCCTCTCCGGAGCCCCGAACGGACTCCAAATCAGCCCTCCCGATGAAGATTAGGGCTTGGCGGCGGCTCCATATCGTAAAACGCGATAAATCCTTCTCTCTGATTTTTTCTCCCTGAATGTGAATATATAGAGTTGGAGTTGACGTCGGTGGAGCCTCAGGGGGCCCACGAGGCAGGGGGCGCGCCCCAGGGGGGGCGCCCCTGCACCCTCGTGGACAGGGTGTGGGCACCCTTACGCTGATTCTTTCGCCAGTATTTTTTATATATTCCAAAACGTGTCTCCATGAATTTTTAGTTCATTCCGAGAACTTTTATTTCTACACAAAAATAACACCATGGCAATTCTGCTGAAAACATCGTTAGATCGGGTTAGTTCCATTCAAATCATGCAAGTTGGAGTCCAAAACTAGGGCAAACATGTTTGGAAAAGTAGATATGTTGGAGACGTATCAACTCCCCCAAGCTTAAACCTTTGCTTGTCCTCAAGCAATTCAGTTGACAAACTGAAAGTGATAAATAAAAACTTTTACAAACTCTGTTTACTCTTGTTGTTGCAAATATGTAAAGCCATCATTCAAGTTTTCAGCAAAGATTATGAACTAACCATATTCACAATAACATTTAGGTCTCATGTTACTCATATCAATGGCATAATCAACTAGCGAGCAATAATAATAAATCTCGGATGACAACACTTTCTCAAAATAATCATAATATGATATAACAAGATGATATCTCGCTATCCCTTTCTGAGACCGCAAAACATTAATGCAGAGCACCCCTGAAGATCAAGGACTGACTAGACATTGTAATTCATTGTAAAAGAGATCTAGTCACAATCATACTCAATGTAAATTAATAGCAATGCATGCAAATGATAGCGGTGCTCTCTAACTGGTGCTTTTTAATAAGAGGATGATGACTCAACATAAAAGTAAATAGATAGGCCCTTCGCAAAGGGAAGCAGGGATTTGCAGAGGTGCCGGAGCTCAAGTTTTGAATCAGCGATAAATAATATTTTGAGTGGTATACTTTCATTGTCAACATAACAACCAAGAGATCTCGATATCTTCCATGCTACACACATTATAGGCAGTTCCCAAACAGAATGGTAAAGTTTATACTCCCCCACCACCAACAAACATCAATCCATGGCTTGTCCGAAACAACAGGTGCCTCCAACTAACAACAATCCTGGGGGAGTTTTGTTTGCAATTATTTTGATTTGAGCATGGGACTGGGCATCCCGGTTACTAGCCATTTTCTCGTAAATGATGAGCGGAGTCCACTCATCTTTAGAATAACCCACCTAGCATGGAAGATATAGACAACCCTAGTTGATACATGAGCTATTTGAGCATACAAAATAGAATTTCATTTGAAGGTTTAGAGTTTGGCACATACAAATTTACTTGGAACGGCAGGTAGATACCGCTTATAGGAAGGTATGGTGGACTCATGTGGAATAAGTTTGGGGTTTACGGAAGTGGATGCACAAGCAATATTCCCGCTTAGTACAAGTGAAGGCTAGAAAGAGACTGGGAAGCGACCAACTAGAGAGCGATAACAGTCATGAACATGCATTAATATTAATCAACAATGAGTGCAAGCATGAGTAGGATATAAATCACCATGAACATAAGTATCGTGGAGGCTATGTTGATTTTGTTTCAACTACATGCGTGAACATGTGCCAAGTCAAGCCACTCGAATCATTCAATGGAGGATACCACGCTATCATACCACATCACAACCATTTTAATAGCATGTTGGCACACAAGGTAAACCATTATAAACTCCTAGCTAATTAAGCATGGCATGGGTAACTATAATCTCTAATTGTCATTGCAAACATGTTTCATTCATAATAGGCTGAATCAGGAACGATGAACTAATCATATTTACAAAAACAAGATAGGTTGAGTTCATACTAGCTTCCCTCATCTCAATCAGTCCATCATATATCGTTATTATTGCCTTTCACTTGCACGACCGAACGGTGTGGATAATAATAATAGTGCATGTGCATTGGACTAAGATGGAATCTGCAAGCATTTAATACAAGGAAGAAGACAAGGTAACATGGGCTCTTAGTTAAATCAACAATAATGCATATGAGAGCCACTCAACATTTTCGTCATGGTCTTCTCCTCTCGACCCCCAAAGAAGAAGAAAAGAAATAAAACTATTTACACGGGAAAGCTCCCAACAAGCAGAAGAAGAACAAGAAATCTTTTTAGGTTTTCTTTTAATTACTACTACTACATGCATGGAAAATAAACTAGCTATAACTATTTTTTTGTTTTTTCTTAAGGTTTTTCAAACACACAAGAAGAATGCTGGAAAAGAAAGTAAACTAGCATGGATAGTACAATGAAAAAGTATGAGCACCGACAACTGGCGTGAGTGTGTGAACATGAATGTAATGTCGGTGAGAAATACGTACTCCCCCAAGCTTAGGCTTTTGGCCTAAGTTGGTCTATGCCCACAGATCGAAGCTACTCCCTCCGGTGTACTGAGGAGGGTCCTTAGGGTGCCATTGGCTGGCGATCTCCTTCGGATCCCACTGATAAACAGACTGGCGATAAGGGTCAAGTGGTGGCTCAAGCTCAGGCTCTGGGACTTGTGTCAGCCTCCATTATGCATAAATGGCCTCTGGTAAGATGAGGTACGTGCCTGAAAGTATGTTAAACAAAGAGGGTGCAGGCAAGGTAATAATCTCACAGTGAGTTTTATCAAATATCAAATTATACTTAAGCCTCTTCTTCTTATCTTTAACAATAAAATCATGTGCTACCATACTCTTATAATCTAGAAAAATAGGAGGCAACAACTTTTCCTCTTTCTCATAATGCCTAATAGGTATCCCAAAATGTTCAGCAAGGCGTGAAGCAAAGATGTCTCAAAAAATGGGGCCCTTTGTATGGTTCAGATTTAATCGTTTAGCAATAATAGCGCCTAAGCTGAAAGTGGTATCAGGAAACAAAGCATGGCGCAAAATGACAATATCAGGAGCACAAAGATTTCCACTGTTCCCGCGACCAATTAAGCATCTACTAGCAAATATCACACAGTAACGTAGAATAGGAAAATGTATACTGGTAATTCTTGCATTGGAAACTTTCCTAGTTTCTCCTACAGTAATTCTATCAATAAACCCATCCACATCACTATGGTGTGGTTCCTCGATGGTGACCTCAAAGGGTATCTTGCAGACTCGACAAAAATCATGGAGTGACATCTCCTTAACCTCATCATATAAGTGAAACTCCACTGAACGTGGTGATTTCTTAGCATGGAAATAAAAATTTTGCACGAAAATATTAGTGAGTAGGAGATACTGTTTGCGCTGGTCGTGGAGGAAGTCGGTGAGGCCTGCATTCTCAGCCAAGTAAAAAAAGTCATCATGAATTCCAGCGCCTCTCAAGAACTCATCACAAGGCCATTCGCACGGCCGAACCTCCGCAGTGCGAGGAATATTGTATTTGGGCTTTTTATTCTCCTCATTCTACTTATCCTTTGAGCTTCGTCTTGAAGAGCCTCTCAACAATCTCTTCAATATTTTCTCCCTCTGAAAATTTCTAAAATTTTTGGTGACTCAATATAAAAGTGAACCAAACTCAACAAAATTAATAGCAACTACTCCTACAAGTGCCTAGAGGCTATATCATGCATTAAAACTACTTTTGACCACATAAATTTGACATGCAAGCCCAAGAAAAGGGTCACCTAAGCAGCAAAAATTTGCAATAAATAGAGCACTAGAACAAAAACTAATTGGACCATTGGAGGAGTCACATACCGAAGAACAATCCCCCAAAGCAATTTTGTGAATGGAGCTTTGAGCAAGGAGATCAAAAAAGGCAACAAGATGAGCTAGAACACGGGTTTGAGCTACGGGATGATTTTTTCTGGAGGAAGACAAAGTGTGTGGGTGCTAGAATAAGTGAAGGGGGTCCACGAGGCAGGGGCGCACCCTAGGGGGGCTCCCTACACCCTCGTGGCCAAGTGGTGGGGCCTCCTGGTGTGTTCTAAGTGCCAATAATTCTAAAATATTCTACAAAAAATCATATATCATTTTCAGGACATTTGGAGAACTTTTATTTTCAGGGTATTTTTATTGCAAGGATAATTTAGAAAACAGACAAAAAATAATATTTTTGCTTTATTTAATCTAAATAACAGAAAGTAAAAGGAGGGTACAGAGAGTTGTGCTTTCTAACTTCATCCATCTCATGCTCATCAAAAGGAATCCACTAACAAGGTTGATCAAGTCTTGTTAACAAACTCTTTCCGAATAACATGAAACTGGGGAATTTTCGAAGAACACTAGGTTACCTCAACGGGGATATGCATGTCCCCTATAATAAGAATATCATATTTTTCTTGACAGTAGGGAGAGGAAATTCAAAACCTCCAATAGTTATCGTTGAAAATTTTCCAATAGAATTGATATTGTGGACTTGAGTTTGTTTCCTCGAAAAGTGTACCGTATGCTCATTACCATTAACATGAAAAGTGACATTGCCTTTGTTGCAATCAATAACAGCCCCTGTAGTATTCAAAAAGGTTCTACCAAGGATAATCGACATACTATCGTCCTCAGGAATATCAAGAATAACAAAGTCCGTTAAAATAGTAACGTTTGCAACTACAACAGGCACATCCTCACAGATACCGACAGGTATAGCAGTTGATTTATCGGCCATTTGCAAAGATATTTCAGTAGGTGTCAACTTATTCAAATAAAGTCTACAATATAAAGAGAGAGGCATAACACTAACACCGGCTCCAAGATCACATAAAGCAGTTTTAACATAGTTTCTTTTAATGGAGCATGGTTTAGTTGGTACTCCGGTATCTCCTAGTTTCTTAGGTATTCCACCTTTCAAAGTATAATTGGCAAGCATGGTGGAAATCTCAGCTTCTAGTATCTTTCTTTTATTTGTAACAATATCTTTCATATACTTAGCATAAGGATTCATTTTAAGCATATCAGTCAAACACATACGTAAAAAGATAGGTCTAATCATTTCAGCAAAGCGCTCAAAATCCTCATCATCCTTTTTCTTGGATGGTTTAGGAGGAAAAGGCATGGGTTTCTGAACCCATGGTTCTCTTTCTTTACTGTGCTTCCTAGCAATGAAGTCTCTCTTATCATAATGTTGATATTTGATTGTGGGTTATCAAGATCAACATCAGGATCAATCGCTACATCATTGTTATTGCTAGGTTGAGCATCAAGATGAACATCATCATTAACATTATTACTAGGTTCATGTTCATTACTAGATTGTGTTTTAGCATCAGAAATAGAAATATCATTGGGATTCTCAGGTGTGTCAACAACAGGTTCACTAGAAGCATGCAAAGTCCTATCATTTTTCTTTTTCTTCTGATTAGAAGAACCAGGTGCATCAACATTAATTCTTTGAGAATCTTGCTCAACTCTCTTACGGTGGCCCTCAAGATACAAAGGTTCCTGAGTCATCTTACCACCTCTAGTCACAACTTGTGACGCCCCGAGACCGATGTGCCAGGTGTCTTCGAGTTATTCGCTGCTGTTGCCTTGTCATTTGCTTGCGTGTTGCATCTTATCATGTCATCATGTGCATTGCATCATCATGTTTTAAAACTTGCATCCGCCCCGGTCTCCTCGTCCTCTCCGTTGTCCGTTCTGAGCCCAACCACACTGGCACACGCCCGCGACATGTCTGAAATATTATTTTATAAGTGGCCGGAAAATGTTCTCGGAATGTGTTGAAAGTTGGCATGCGGTGTTGTTTTGTTGTTAGTAGACCGCCTGCCAAGTTTCATCGCATTCAGAGTCCGTTTGACGCCCCAACGGATAAATATAGCGGCAATAGTAGCTGGTCTAACGTCGGACGTTTTCGGTCTCCGGAAACAGTCGTCGGGCCTCTCCTCTTCTATCTTCTCAGCCCTTTGCCTTCTACACTACCTCTCACCGCCAGGCCCTACCTAACCTCTCTCGTCAGCCCGCGGACCTCCTCCCGCGCGCGTCCAAAATTGTCCCGAACCCGACCCGGACTGTCGCTACCGTTGTGTCCGGATCATCCCCAAACATCTACAAAATATCATCGTTTTATTTATTGGCCTCCCTAGTCTATTTATTCTCGTCCGTCGGTTCTCGATCGGAAGGTCCAAACTCTCTCCCTTCCCTATATAAATAGTCCACCCACATGCCTATTTGGACAAACCCTAGACCAACTCCCTAAAATCCCTCCACCCCGCCGCCACACTCCACCGAATCCACATCGGGATCCTCTCATTCCTCCTCCCACCAACCAGAGCTCGAGCCCGAGCTCTTCGATTCGAACCCAACCAGATCACCTCCCCGCGCCTCCACTCAATCCCTGGCCATCTCCTGCCCGAGGGATTCCTCCTCCCTGCCTCGCTCAAACCCAAAGAGAGGAGCTCCTCCTCGACCTTCAGTCACCGCTTGCCGGAGCACCGGACCAACACCAGCAGCTGAGCCGCGCCGCCCCTCCCGTTCTTTTCCTCCCTTTCTTCTTCTTCGACCAGTGCTCACCTCCCTCTCTCATTTCTCTGAACAGGAGCTCCACGCCGCCCCTTCCAACTTGATCCTCGTCGGAGCTAGCCTCCTCCACGCCTCTCTCTCTCTGACTTCCGCTACGGGGAACAGCCGCCGCGCCGGAGCTTCATCACTGTCCCACAGGAAGCCAGGAGCACCAAAACACCTGACCACCTCTTCCCTCCCTCGCGTTGCTGCCGTCTCCGCCGCCTAGCCTCCTGCCAGCGACCGCTGCTGCCACGGTGAGCCCCGACCTCGCCGTCCTTATTCTCCCCTGCCTACCGAGCTCATCTTTCTCTCCCTCCCGTTCTGCAGGATGGCATGGTGCCATCGGAGTCCGCTGCTGACGTCAGGAACGGAGAGGCAGCCACCAGATCCGGCCTCTAGAGCTCGGCCTCGGCCTCCTCCTTGCCTCCTCGACTACCCAGCGACCCGCTTTGCCAAGCCGCCGGCGTTGCCTCTGCTCTGCCCACCCTCTGCAGCGCCTCCAAGTCCTGCTCCTTCCCCTGCCAACGCTCGCGTTGACTTGCGTCCGCGAGCCCAGCGCCTCCAAGGCCCAGATAGATCCGGCCTGCCCAGCATATTCCACTAACAGGCCAAGCCCAATGTGAGCAGCGCTCCAGATTCGGCCCAGCTCTATATTTTTTCTGCCTGAACGTTTTTCCTTTTATCCTGAAACTGCAGATTTGCAGAAAAGTCCCTAGAGTTCATGCATTTAATAACTCATGAACCATGCATCGGATTAAAATGATTCAAACATGTTAAATGCTTAGAATTGCATCTAGTTTCATAATATGCAACTTTCTTGCATGTTTGAAATGTTTAAAATGCAATTTGTTTAAACTTGCTTAAATGCCATGCTAAAATGATTTAATTCATAACTAAATAACCGTAGCTCGGATTTTAATAAACTTTATATGTAAATGGGGAGGAAAAATGCCTAGTTTAACATGGTGATTTTATTTTGCATGTTTAATAACTCCAAAATTGTGTTTAGGGAAGAACAATACCAAATCTAATTTATGCACATGAGGAGTTTCCGAATTTGTTGTTCGTTGCTTCCGGCCTCATTTAACCTTGACTAGATAGGTAGTTTTACTTTGCTTCACCCTCTTGCCATGATTAACAACATTTAATATTGTTGGGTACATAGACGAGATTGAACTAAATAACTTGTCATGGTGTTTCGTCAATATGCAACTCGTTGCATATTGAGCTCCACTTAATTTGTAGGGTTGCTTGTGCACTTTGCCATGCCATGCTTCATTAAACCGGACATGCATCATACTTGATTGTGCATCCTGCCATGTTCATGCCGTGGTTGTTTACTATGTTGTTTGCTCCTTTCCGGTGTTGCTTCTTCGGGTTGGTTTCGATAACGTCGTGTGTGTGAGGATTCGTTCGACTACGTCCGTTTGTCTTCTTCATGGACTCGTTCTTCTTCCTTGCGGGATTTCAAGCAAGATGACCATACCCTCGAAATCACTTCTATCTTTGCTTGCTAGTTGCTCGCTCTTTTGCTATGCCTATGCTGCGATACCTACCACTTGCTTATCATGCCCCCCATATTGTTAAGCCAAGCCTCTAACCCACCTTTGTCCTAGCAAACCGTTGTTTGGCTATGTTACCGCTTTGCTCAGCCCCTCTTATAGTGTTGTTAGTTGCAGGTGAAAATTGGAGCTTGTTCCATGTTGGAACATGGTTATTTTGTTGGGATATCACAATATCTCTTATTTAAATTAATGCATCTATATACTTGGTAAAGGGTGGAAGGCTCGGCCTTATGCCTGGTGTTTTGTTCCACTCTTGCCGCCCTAGTTTCCGTCATATCGGTGTTATGTTCCCGGATTTTGCGTTCCTTACGCGGTTGGGTTATAATGGGAACCCCTTGACAGTTCGCCTTGAATAAAACTCCTCCAGCAATGCCCAACCTTAGTTTTACCATTTGCCACCTAGCCTTTTCGTTCCCTTGGGTTCTGCAGACTCAAGGGTCATCATTATTTTAACCCCCCCGGGCCAGTGCTCCTCTGAGTGTTGGTCCAACCTATCAGCCGCCGGTGGCCACCAGGGGCAACTCTGGGCTGGCCTACCGGAAGTTTGGATAATCTGAGTGTGCCCTGAGAACGAGATATGTGCAGCTCCTATCGGGATTTTTCGGCACATTCGGGCGGTGTTGCTGGACCTGTTTTACCATTGTCGAGGATGTCTTGTAACCTGGATGCCGAGCCTGATCGGATTGTCTTGGGAGAAGGAATATCCTTCGTTGACCGTGAGAGCTTGTGATGGGCTAAGTTGGGACACCCCTGTAGGGATTTGAACTTTCGAAAGCCGTGCCCTCGGTTATGGGCAGATGGGAATTTGTTAATGTCCGGTTGTAGAAAACCTGAAGTTGACCTTAATTAAAATACATCAACCGCGTGTGTAGCCATGATGGTCTCTTCTCGACGGAGTCCGGGAAGTGAACACGGTGTTGGAGTTATGTTTGACGTAGGTTGTTCTAGGATCACTTCTTGATCATAGTTTCTCGACCGTGCTTCGCCTTCTCTTCTCGCTCTCATTTGCGTATGTTAGCCACCATATATGCTAGTCGATTGCTGCAGCTCCACCTCATACCTTTACCTTACCCATAAGCTTAAATAGTCTTGATCGCGAGGGTGTGAGATTGCTAAGTCCCCGTGACTCATAGATACTTCCAAAACCAGTTTGCAGGTGCCGATGATATCGTGCAGATGACGCAACCAAGCTTAGGAGGAGCTCAATGGAGATCTTGCCCTTTGTGTTTTTTGGTTCTAGTTGATCAGTAGTGGAGCCCAGTTGGGGTCGATCGAGGATCTGTGTAGCATTTGGGGTAGTCTTCTTTTATTTTGGTTCCGTAGTCGGACCTTGATTGTATCTGTATGATGTAATGCTTTTATTCATGTAATTGTGTGAAGTGGCGATTGTAAGCCAACTATGTATCTCTCTTTCCCTTATGTATTACATGGGTTGTGTGAAGATTACCTCACTTGCGACATTGCTTTCAATGCGGTTATGTCTCTAAGTCGTGCTTCGACACGTGGGAGATATAGCCGCATTGAGGGTGTTACAAGTTGGTATCAGGGCCTTTCCCGACCTTAGGAGCCCCCTGCTTGATCGAATCATTGGCGTTATTGAGTCTAGAAATGTTTTGAGTCATTTACGAATTATATATATCGGAGAGTTAGGACTTCTTTTTACTCCTCAGTCCCTTCGTCGCTCTGGTGAGGCATCCTGACGTAGAGTTTTGACTCTTCTCTTCTCAAATTTCACAAAAAAAATTAGGATCACGCGGGTATCTTGGAATCGTTCCGATGGTTTTGTGATGAGAACATTGTTCTTGGTGCCTCCTGTCATTTAGGGGTTGTGGCAGTGTCCCGGGGAGTTGAGCTCTGAGGTGCTGTCGTCACAATTTTATCGTTGCAGTTCTGGAATACCTGAGTTTAGTTTCGCCGACATCGAAAATCTCTTTTATGCAGTTGTTGGTGAGATAACCTCGACGCCACCCAGTACTAGGGCGGGAGTTCGGGAGTATTGCCATAACTCGTATAACGGATGCTTTTCGAAGGTTGAGGTAGATGATTTTCGAAGGTTTCTTGGTTATGTGTTGAAGGATGGATATAGCTGGATGTAGGATTTTCTAGTTTTGGGTGAGATATTATGCTTCCCCTGTATCCCCAACACCCGATTGCATAAACGGAAAATTTCGGTAGTTTATAAGTGGGAATTCAAGTAGCTCTTAGGATTTCTTTCCGATGGATATATGATATGAAATTGGGGTTCGACGTCTAGTGGTCCGCCTATCCACGGTTGGTTTTACAGTGGTCTCATTGTGTCTTAAAGAGTCCTTGGCTATGCCGACTCGGGGATGCTTCGTATGTCATGTGCACTGCCTTGTACATGATGGTGCTGTACGATCGAGCCCGTGTAGGCCCCACCACGAAAACTTCGGACGAAATCTCTATCATATGTTTGTTCTGGCTTATTCTGCAAGCCAATCCTTTGTTTTGTCTTGATTTGTGGTATTCGAGTTGCTTCAATGTCAAGTGTTGATTCCATACCTTTTCTAAATGGTGTTCTCATATTCCTATGTGGATACCAATCCCTCTTGATCATCGAGATTGTCATGTCAATCCTTTTCAACCGACGTGCTCCTCCTCAAGTGGATCCAATCATTTCAACATCCGCAAGATCAACTCAAGTCTTCTCAACGGTGTTCGTTTCATCCGTCTCCAAGTTGCCTTTGTTTTTTTCCCGCCCTCCCTCCCTTGTTTTCTCTAAGGACTCGGAATTTTTACTCAACTATCCTCTTATTGATGGGAAGTCTTTCCATTCTTTTCCGTCAATGTTCTTACCCGGTGATGCTCATGAAGATTCTAACGGGGCCTCAAGTTCATCATTCTTCATTTTTTTTTTCTCCGGTGGTTTCAAGTCAAGATTTGTTGATCATATCTTTTCCTCGTTTCAATGCTTACTTATGCCGGTGCACCTCTTAATCTTCCCCGCTTGCTATTCTTTTGTTCCAGAGTGCTAGAGATATCTCAGAAGATTCGTGTTTCCACTCTTAATCCGTTCAAGCTATTTTGAGGATGTTATCTCATTCAAGCCTTTAATTCAACCGGTGCAATCTCTCCTTTTAATCGTTCAACGGTGTATCTTTTCAGTGGGCCCTAACCCACAGGTCTTTTCCCAGGATCTTACCTGACTCTTCTTATTTTCCCGGAGCTTTTCAAATTCATTTCGAATTTTGACGTAAGAATGATTTATCATCAGTCAAATGCCTTTCTACAAGATCGGTTAAATTCTTTTCATCGTTGGCTCAACCTCTTCGCTTTTGATTCTTCCGGAGTGTCTAAATAATTCATGGTGGTGCTTCTCGTCGTCATTCTCAAAATTTGAAGACCGAAGAAGAATTTTACCTCTATTTCTTATCCGTTCTCTCATAGATTCGTGGTTCTAGTTCGAGGCCATCCTCTCATAATCGTTTTCGATTGTCAGAGTTCTTTTCACCCACCCGGAGAATTTCATGAGTTGTTTTCCATTTATTTCCTCCGAAGGAAATCTTTTCAAACATTATTCATTCTCAGCTTTCAGCTATCATTCTCCAAATCTTACCGGTGCATCATTCAAATATTCTCTAATCAATTCATGATCTCTTCGTTCCCTTGTATCTAAATTCTCTCAAGTATCTTCGTTCTTTTTATAATTCTTCCCGGTGATTCATCCCTTTACTTCGTTCATTTCCAATTCTTACGGTGGCTATTCATGATTTTTCTTCCTTGCTATCATATCTATTTATTCATTGTCAATCCTAACGGTGGTTCGTGCAAGAGTTCTCGTCATTCTTTATCCTATATATTCATTCGTTCTTCTCAATCCTACCAGTAACTTGGGAAGACATTCTCAAGTCATGCTATATCTATCTTAATCCTTTCGACAAGAATAAGTAGTGTGCCAAATGCGTTGATTGTCATCAATTTAATTGGTGAAGGATAGGCATAACGTAATTCTTATTATTGCTTCATCCAAGTGATTAATTCTTTATTCCGGAGGCTCATCAAATTCTCGGTTTCACTTGATTCATTTTTCTTTCCTGGAGTCCCAACCTCTCGCAATTATATCACCACGGAGATTCATCTAAATCATTACAAGGTTTCACCTTGTGTTTTCAACTTCCCTTTCCTTTTGTTTGATCATCATTTTGTTACCGGAGTTCTTCTTGAAGGTTCTACATGATGGTCCATCAAGGATTTAATCCCTTCTTGAAGTGTTCATCAAGATTCTTTTCAGAGGAGCTCAAGTTTTCTTCATCTTGCAATCAGGAGGGCAATTCTTTCACGCATATCTTTTGAGGTGGTGTTATGTCATTCTTGATAATTTCCCTTCGTGCTTCGTGTTTCACAAGTTATCAAGAATGAGATATTTTAAATCCATCAATCTCTTCTTTGGAGTTATCTTGGGTTATATTTCACCTAAAGCCTTCCCTAAGGTTTGTTGCTATTTATGGTGCTTATAAATGACGCAAGTTCTTCAGCTATCCTCCCGGTGAAATAAGTTTCTTGTCTCCTTGTTCATACCAATCCAATTCTTTTTCCCGTGAGTGGCAGGTTGTCACCTCATAATTTGAGATGTATTCCATAAGACCATATCAAGCTTATCCTTTTCGTTGTTGGTTTTCCAACAACTCCATTCGACCCTTCTCCTAAGGATACCTTTTTAAGCTCTTTTGTAGTAGAAGTTGGCATTTTCTTCTACATTCTTTTTATCTCAATGATCTATCTTCTATTTCTTTCTTCCAGAGGAATTGTGTTGTTGCTCTCTTCAACCTTTCTTCTTGTTCTTGTCAGGACATTGTTCTTTTCGTGCTTATCCTTTTAACCGGAGTGTTGTGCCCTCTGCTCAACTTCTTCTCATCTTATCAAGTTCTTATTCAATTCCTTTTCTTTTAACCGGAGTGCTGCCGAATGGGTTCTTCCTTGTTCCTCTTTTCTAATGGAGTGTTTTCAACTTCGTTCATCTCCGTTGTATTTTTTTCCTCAAAATGGTTTAACCTTTTCAAGGTTCTTGGTTTCACTCATTGGTCAAAGAAGCAACTTAGTTTTACCTCTTCTCTTTCTCTTCCGTTTTCCCTCCGGTGCCATTCTAGATCTCGGGACGAGATCCTCTCGTAGTGGTGGAGTGTTGTGACGCCCCAAGACCGATGTGCCTGGTGTCTTCGAGTTATTCGTTGCTGTTGCCTTGTCATTTGCTTGCGTGTTGCATCTTATCATGTCATCATGTGCATTGCATCATCATGTTTTAAAACTTGCATCCGCCCCGGTCTCCTCGTCCTCTCCATTGTCCGTTCTGAGCCCAACCACACTGGCAGACGCCCGTGACATGTCCGAAATATTATTTTATAAGTGGCTGGAAAATGTTCTCGGAATGGGTTGAAAGTTGGCATGCGGTGTTGTTCTGTTGTCAGTAGACCGCCTGCCAAGTTTCATCGCATTCGGAGTCCGTTTGACACCCCAACAGATAAATATAGCGGCAATAATAGCCGGTTTAACGTCGGACGTTTTCGGTCTCCGGAAATAGTCGCCGGGCCTCTCCTCTTCTATCTTCTCAGCCCTTTGCCTTCTGCACTACCTGTCACCGCCAGGCCCTACCTAACCTCTCTCGTTAGCCCGCGGACCTCCTCCCGCGCGCGCCCGAAATTGTCCCGAACCCGACCCGGACTGTCGCCACCATTGTGTCCGGATCATCCCCAAACATCTACAAAATATCATCGTTTTATTTATTGGCCTCCCTAGTCTATTTATTCTCGTCCATCGGTTTTCGATCGGAAGGTCCAAACTCTCTCCCTTCCCTATATAAATAGTCCACCCACATGCTTATTTGGACAAACCCTAGACCAACTCCCTAAAATCCCTCCACCCTGCCGCCACAATCCACCGAATCCACATCGGGATCCTCCCATTCCTCCTCCCACCAACCAGAGCTCGAGCCCGAGCTCTTCGATTCGAACCCAACCAGATCACCTCCCCGCGCCTCCACTCGATCCCTGGCCATCTCCTTCCCGAGGGATTCCTCCTCCCTACCTCGCTCAAACCCAAAGAAAGGAGCTCCTCCTCGACCTTCAGTCGCCGCTCGCCGGAGCACCGGACCAACACCAGCAGCTGAGCCGCGCCGCCCCTCCCGTTCTTTTCCTCACTTTCTTCTTCTTCGACTAGTGCCCGCCTCCCTCTCTCGTTTCTCTGAACAGGAGCTCCGCGCCGCCCCTTCCAACTCGATCCTCGTCGGAGCTAGCCTCCTCCACGCCTCTCTCTCTGACTTCCGCTGCGAGGAACAGCCGCCGCGCCAGAGCTTCATCACTGTCCCGCAGGAAGCCCGGACCACCAACACCTGACCACCTCTTCCCTCCCTCGCGTTCCTGCCGTCTCCGCCGCCTGGCCTCCTTCCAGCGACCGTCGCTTCCATGGTGAGCCCTAACCTCGCCGTCCTTATTCTCCCCTGCCTATCGAGCTCATCTTTCTCTCCCTCCTGTTCTGCAGGATGCCATGGTGCCATCGGAGTCCGCCGCTGACGCCAGGAACAGAGAGGCAGCAACCAGATCCGGCCTCTAGAGCTCGGCCTCAGCCTCCTCCTTGCCTCCTCAACCACCCGGCGACCCGCTTTGCCAAGCCGCCGCCGTTGCCTCTGCTCTGCCCGCCCTCTGCAGCGCCTCCAAGTCCCGCTCCTTCCCCTGCCAACGCTCGGTTGACTTGCGTCCGCGAGCCCAGCGCCGCCAAGGCCAAGATAGATCCGGCCTGCCCAGCCTCTTCCACTAACGGGCCAAGCCCAATGTGAGCAGCGCTCCAGATTTGGCCCAGCTCTATATTTTTTCTGCCTGAACGTTTTTCCTTTTATCCTGAGACTGCAGATTTGCAAAAAAGTCCCTAGAGTTCATGCATTTAATAACTCATGAACCGTGCATCGGATTAAAATGATTCAAGCATGTTAAATGCTTAGAATTGCATATAGTTTCATAATATGCAACTTTCATGCATGTTTGAAATGTTTAAAATGCAATTTGTTTAAACTTGCTTAAATGCCATGCTAAAATGATTTAATTAATAACTAAATAACCGTAGCTCGGATTTTAATAATCTTTATATGTAAATGGGGTGGAAAAATGCCTAGTTTAACATGGTGGTTTTATTTTGCATGTTTAATAACTCCAAAATTGTGTTTAGGGAAGAACAATACCAAATCTAATTTATGCACATGAGGAGTTTCCGAATTTGTTGTTCGTTGCTTCCGGCCTCATTTAACCTTGACTAGATAGGTAGTTTTACTTTGCTTCACCCTCTTGCCATGATTAACAACATTTAATATTGTTGGGTACATAGACGAGATCGAACTAAATAACTTGTCATGGTGTTTCGTCAATATGCAACTCATTGCATATTGAGCTCCACTTAATTTGTAGGGTTGCTTGTGCACTTTGCCATGCCATGCTTCATTAAACCGGACATGCATCATACTTGATTGTGCATCCTGCCATGTTCATGTCGTGGTTGTTTACTATGTTGTTTGCTCCTTTCTGGTGTTGCTTCTTCGGGTTGGTTCCGATAACGTAGTGTGTGTGAGGATTTGTTCGACTACGTCCGTTTGTCTTCTTCATGGACTCTTTCTTCTTCCTTGCGGGATTTCAGGCAAGATGACCATACCCTCGAAATCACTTCTATCTTTGCTTGCTAGTTGCTCGCTCTTTTGCTATGCCTATGCTGCGATACCTACCACTTGCTTATCATGCTCCCCATATTTTTAAGCCAAGCCTCTAACCCACCTTTGTCCTAGCAAACCGTTGTTTGGCTATGTTACCGCTTTGCTCAGCCCCTCTTATAGCGTTGTTAGTTGCAGGTGAAGATTGGAACTTGTTCCATGTTGGAACATGGTTATTTTGTTGGGATATCACAATATCTCTTATTTAAATTAATTCATCTATATACTTGGTAAAGGGTGGAAGGCTCGGCCTTATGCATGGTGTTTTGTTCCACTCTTGCCGCCCTAGTTTCCGTCATATAGGTGTTATGTTCCCGGATTTTGCGTTCCTTACGCGGTTGGGTTATAATGGGAACCCCTTGACAGTTCGCCTTGAATAAAACTCCTCCAGCAATGCCCAACCTTGGTTTTACCATTTGCCACCTAGCCTTTTCTTTCCCTTGGGTTCTGCAGACTCAAGGGTCATCATTATTTTAACCCCCCCCCCCCCCGGGATAGTGCTCCTCTAAGTGTTGGTCCAACCTGTCAGCCGCCGGTGGCCACCAGGGGCAACTCTGGGCTGGCCTACCGGAAGTTTGGATAATCTGAGTGTGCCCTGAGAACGAGATATGTGCAGCTCCTATCGGGATTTGTCGGCACATTCGGGCGGTGTTGCTGGACCTGTTTTACCATTGTCGAGGATGCCTTGTAACCTGGATGCCGAACCTGATCGGATTGTCTTGGGAGAAGGAATATCCTTCGTTGACCGTGAGAGCTTGTGATGGGCTAAGTTGGGACACCCCTGTAGGGATTTGAACTTTCGAAAGCCGTGCCCGTGGTTATGGGCAGATGGGAATTTGTTAATGTCTGGTTGTAGAAAACCTGAAGTTGACCTTAATTAAAATACATCAACCGCGTGTGTAGCCGTGATGGTCTCTTCTTGGCGGAGTCTGGGAAGTGAACACGGTGTTGGAGTTATGTTTGACGTAGGTTGTTCTAGGATCACTTCTTGATCATAGTTTCTCAACCGTGCTTCGCTTCTCTTCTCGCTCTCATTTGCGTATGTTAGCCACCATATATGCTAGTCGCTTGCTGCAGCTCCACCTCATACCTTTACCTTACCCATAAGCTTAAATAGTCTTGATCGCGAGGGTGTGAGATTGCTGAGTCCCCGTGACTCATAGATACTTCCAAAACCAGTTTGCAGGTGCCGATGATATCGTGCAGATGACGCAACCAAGCTCAGGAGGAGCTCAATGGAGATCTTGCCCTTTGTGTTGTTTGGTTCTAGTTGATCAGTAGTGGAGCCCAGTTGGGGTCGATCGGGGATCTATGTAGCATTTGGGGTAGTCTTCTTTTATTTTGGTTCCATAGTCAGACCTTGATTGTATCTGTATGATGTAATGCTTTTATTCATGTAATTGTGTGAAGTGGCAATTGTAAGCCAACTATGTATCTCTCTTTCCCTTATGTATTACATGGGTTGTGTGAAGATTACCTCACTTGCGACATTGCTTTCAATGCGGTTATGCCTCTAAGTCGTGCTTCGACACGTGGGAGATATAGCCGCATCGAGGGCGTTACACAACTCTAACATCATTTTCATTTTCCTTATTATTCAATTCATTGAGCAAATCATCTTGAGCTTTAAGCACTTGTTCTACTTGAGTGGTAACCATAGAAGTATGTTTACTAATAAGTTTAAGGTCACCTTTAACGCTAGACATATAATCACTCAAGTGTTCAATCATATAAGCATTATGTTTCAATTGTCTACCAACATAAGCATTGAAGTTTTCTTGTTTAACAATAAAATTATCAAATTCATCCATGCATTGGCTAGCAAACTTATTACGAGGAATATCACCTTCATCAAATCTATAGAGAGAATTTATCTTTACTACCTGTGTCGAGTTATCAATACCATGTTTTCAATAGGTGGTAAATTCTTAACATCTTCAGCTTTAATACCCTTTTCTTTCATAGATTTCTTTGCCTCTTGCATATCTTCAGGGCTGAGAAATAGAATACCCCTTTTCTTCGGAGTTGGTTTAGGAGTTGGTTCAGGAAGTGTCCAATCATTATCATTACTCAACATATTATTCAATAGAAATTTAGCTTGCTCAATAGTTCTTTCCCTGAAAATAGAACTAGCACAACTATCCAGGTGGTCTCTGGAAGCATCGGTTAGTCCATTATAAATGATATCAAGTATTTCATTTTTCTTGAGAGGATGATTAGGCAAAGCATTAAGTAATCGGAGAAGCCTCCCCCAAGCTTG